>NC_140663.1:122462871-122752871 GCF_054131305.1 Coturnix japonica
CTCCCAGAGCGCAACACAATATGTCACGGGACCTGGACTCTATATTAACTCTGTCGCGGACTATACTGATGTCTTTCGAGTTCTGGCGTTTAGGAGAGTGTGTGGGAGCCTTCAGCCGTTCGCCTAGATTCAAGTAGGCCTCTCGGTTACGGGACTCATTCTCTCTCCTATTTTGCTTGATTCGTTAGCTCAATTTTCAATTTTCAATTATATTGTATTATATTGCGTCCTGTCACGGACGCAGGTGGATTTTTTCGTTCAAACCGTGACAGATTTTGGTGGAGAATGCGGGCATATTGACTTGTTGTTTTTCTGTGTTTTCTTCTGTTGCTCTTTTTGCTTTTAACAGAGCTACAAGTTTTTTCCCCTGTTTAGGAGCTATCTTAGTTTTGCGATTCTGCACCTGCGAGCTTGATCTTGAAAAGTCCAGGCGGACTGCCAATACTCCCGTATATTTATAAACATTGTTGATCTTTGTTTTCTTTTACTTTTTTCTCTCTATTGAAGAAAAAAAAGGAAAAAAAAAAATTGTTTTCTCTACTAAATTTGTTTTACCAGGGACTGTGTGCCATTGGTTCCTTTTTTGAGACGCTCCGAACATATTGGGTCATGTTTAAGCTAGCCACTTTTTCTTATGGAGCTATACAATTGTATAATGGATTGAAAGCATGGTTAGCAATGCTCACTTCGTATCTGCGTACAGCTCCAGAGGGAGCAACTAATGCTACTAATTATACAGAAATGGTGATTTTTAAGCGTGCTCCTCTTTCTTTCTATGAATCCTTTATGCAGTTTTTGAATGATCAGTGGGTTACACTCTTAATCTCCCTGATCTTTCTGTTGATTATTGTAATAATCTCACTCAGTATCTGGATTTATAACATCCGGAGGAAGTCTTCCCTAGAACCAGAGAATACTGAGTGGCAGGGAGTGTGGAGAGGCTTTGAAGAGATTCTCAAAGGACAGACATCTTCAGTGTTATGGAGCTTCACTCCTGAACACTTGAAGAATCCTGAGAGTTTGATTGCATATTTGAGGCAGGAATGTTGTGGCTCAGGCAGATCTCAGGAGGCACAAATGATTTGGGGCCTAGCTAATGCTTATCGGGCCTTATTCAATACCATTCCTGAGAGGGAAGTTTTTGAAGCTGAGAGAGAGAGTCTCAGGGCCGAGAAGGAGAGTCTTAGAGCTGAGGCAGAAAAACTTTGGACTGAGAAGGTAGAAAGAGAAAAAGCTTTTGAAGCTGAGAGAAAAGATCTCCTGTACCAACGAGACTCAATCTGGTATGAGAAAGAGAATCTTAGAGCTGACGCAGAAAAACTTTGGGATGAGACGGTAGAGAGAGAAAAAGCTTTTGAAGCTGAGAGAAAAGATCTCCTATATCAAAGAGACACCTTGTGGTATGAGGGAGAGGCTCTCCGAAATGAGAAAAGCTCCCTGCAATCCCAACTCAACACTCTCCAGTCCGAGCACAGCGCCCTCCGGTCCGAGCACGACACTCTCCAGTCCGAGTACAGCGCCCTCCGGTCCGAGCACGACACTCTCCAGTCCGAGCACAGCGCCCTCCGGTCCGAGTACAACACTCTCCAGACTGAGCGCGATGCCCTCCAGACCGAGCACAACACTCTCCAGTCCAAGTATGACGCCGTCCAGTCTGAGTGCGGCACCCTCCAGGCCAAGCACGATGCCTTCCAACCCAACTGCGACACCCTCCAGTCCGAGCACAACACTCTTCAGTCTGTCCATAACGCCCTCCGGTCCGAGCATAACGCTCTTCAGACTGAGCGCAATGCCCTCCAGACCGAGCACAATACTCTCCAGACTGAGCACAACGCTCTCCGGTCCGGGTACAATACTCTCCAGTCCAAGTATGACGCCCTCCAGTCTGAGCGCAGCACCCTCCAGCCTAAGCACGATGCCCTTCAACCCAATTGTGACACCCTCCACACCGAGCACAACACTCTTCAGTCCGAGCATAATGCCCTCCAGTCCGGGCATAACGCTCTTCAGACTGTGCACAATGCCCTCCGGACCGAGCTGAACACTCTCCAGACTGAGCACACTGCCCTCCAGGCCGAGCATAACGTCCTCCGGTTCGGGTACAACACTCTGCAGTCCAACTACAACAGCCTCCAGACTGAGCTCGGTGCCGTCCAGCTCGAGCGGAACGCTCTCCGAGACCAGCTATGTGCCCTCCGGGATGAGCTGAATGTATGTAACCAACTACCAGGGGCACATGTAGTCCAATTTGATCAGCCACTGGGGGCGCATGTACTTCAATCTGACCAGCCACCGGGGACACATGTAGTCCAATTGGACCAACTATCAGGGACACCAGATACAATGTTGGTTGCCCCTGTAAGAGGGCGAAAGACAAAACGAGTTTCAACTCAGTTAGAGAAAATGCAGAAGGAGTTGGAAGAGCGGAGGGAGTTAGTAGAGCAGGACTCAGGAGAGCAGGGGGACTCAGGAGAGCAGGGGGACTCAGGAGAGCAGCGGGAGTCAGAAGACCAGAGGAAGTTGGAGGAGCAGAGGATGTTAGAGGGGTACAAGAAGATGTTAGAGTAGCAGAAGAAGTTAGAGGAGCAGAGGAAGTTTGGAGAGAGGAAAAAGAAGGAGGGTTACCTGGAGGAAATAACACAAGCGTCAGGGTCAGGGTCAGAGTCAGAAGAGGAGCCAAAAGCCAGATTTTCTTTACGAGAATTTCTTGAGTCCAAACTTAGAGATGGGGCAGCCTCACTGACACAGCTGCCACCATCAACACCCGGGACTCTTGATAGAGCAAAAGGTGAGCAAAGTATAACGACCATTATTGATCGATCTTTTAAACTGAGTGAAATTCGAGATCTAAGAAAGGATTTCACACGTCAGCCAAAAGAAAATATGGTCACTTGGTTACTTCGCTGCTGGGACAATGGTGCCAATAGTGCGTGGCTCGATGGCAGTGAAGCTTGCCAATTGGGTAGCATTTCCAAGGACTCACGTGTGGACAGAGGTATTGGCACATGCCAAAATCGGTCCTACACCCTCTGGAAGCGGATGTTGATAGCAGTAAGAGATAGATTCCCCTTCAAACGGGACTTGGAGCCTGAGAGAAAGAAATGGACTGATATAGAGAAAGGTATCCAATTTTTGAGAGAAAATGCTCTGGTGGAAATGCTATACAGCCCCCAGTTCAATCGTAACAATCCAAACCAATTACATGATCCTGAAGCAGTCCGCGTCCCACGACAAATGTGGCGTGACTTTACAAAAGCAGCTCCAGAAAAGCATGCCAGTGCACTTGCATTAGTATATGGCAAAGGGGACAGGAAACCCTTTGTGAATGAACTAATTGGCAGGCTTCAGGAACTTGAATTATTTATAAGCGCTACAGAAGTTAATCTGTATACTTCAGCCATTGTCAAAATAGTGGAAAGATTAAACAAAATGGAGGGAACACAAAGTGATATTATTGACAAATTGGCTAATGTGCCTGATGTAGATGAATCCACGGTGGTACAAGATGATGGAGACCAGGATTTCCACGATCGCCTATTGAGAAAGCTAAACAACATGAGTTCCTCTCGACCTGTATCATCGAAAATCTCAACCATAAAAAAGAGACGTCCTCGTATTCAAGCAAATGACAACGATAAGACACCTCGTATTCAAGCAAATGACAACGATAAGACTACACGTCTTGCCTTGTTGTTTTTCCTCTGTAGTCATGGGGAGGACATGAAGAAGTGGGGTAATACATCCACTTCTGCACTTCAGGCACGAGTGAAAGAATTACAAGGTGAAACAACCATCAAGGTGAACTCTTCCAAGAAGGGGAGAGTTCCAGTTGCTGCAAGCCGCCGAGGTAAACAATAGAGGGGCCCTGCCCCCAGCCAGGGGGGGGAAAGGGACAATAGAGTATATTGGACTGTGTGGATTAAGTGGCCTGGCACATCTCGACCACAGAAATATGAAGCCTTGGTGGACACTGGTGCACAATGCACCTTAATGCCCTCAAGTCACCAAGGGACACAACCAATATATATCCATGGAGTGACTGGGGGTTCCCAAGAATTGACTATGTTGGAGGCCGAAATAAGCCTCACTGCTAAAAACTGGCAGAGACACCCTATTGTGACTGGTCCAGAGGTTCCATGTATATTGGGAATCGATTACCTTAGGATGGGATATTTCAAGGATCCCAAGGGGTATCGATGGGCCTTTGGGATAGCTGCTGTAAACACAAACAGTGTTAAGCAGCTGTCAACTTTACCTGGTCTGTCAGATGATCCTTCTGCTGTGGGGTTGCTCCAGGTAAAAGACCAAGAGGTACCAATTGCCACCAAAGTGGTTCACAGACGGCAGTACCGCACCAATAGGGACTCATTGCTCCCCATTCACAAGCTAATTCGCCAATTAGAAAATCAGGGAGTGATTAGCAAAACTCACTCGCCTTTTAACAGCCCCATATGGCCAGTGCGTAAAAGCAGTGGGGAATGGAGGCTGTCGGTAGATTACCGGGGCCTGAATGAAGTCACACCTATATTAAGTGCTGCTGTACCAGACATGCTAGAACTCCAGTATGAATTGGAGTCAAAAGAAGCTAGGTGGTATGCCACCATTGATATTGCTAATGCCTTCTTTTCCATCCCATTGGCTGCAAAATGTAGGCCACAGTTTGCTTTTACCTGGAGAGGTATTCAGTATACCTGGAACCGTTTACCTCAAGGGTGGAAGCACAGCCCAACAATTTGCCATGGAATGATCCAAGCTGTTTTGGAACAGGGTAATGCTCCTGAGCACTTGCAGTATATCGATGATATTGTAGTGTGGGGCCATACAGCAGCAGAGGTTTTCAAGAAAGGGAAACAGATAATCCAAATTCTTTTGCAAGCTGGTTTTGCCATTAAGCGCAGCAAGGTGAAGGGGCCTGCCCTGGAAATCAAGTTCCTAGGTATAAAATGGCAAGATGGACGTTGTCACATCCCAGCAGATGTGATTGACAAAATCACTGCTATGTCTCCGCCCACAAATAAAACAGAGACCCAATCTTTTCTGGGAGTAGTGGGCTTTTGGAGAATGCATGTCCCAAACTACAGCCACATAGTGAGCCCCCTCTATCAGGTAACACGGAAGAAGAATAATTTCTCATGGGGTCCTGAGCAGCAGCAGGCTTTTGAGCAGATAAAACAAGAAATAGCCCGTGCCGTGGCCTTGGGGCCAGTACGGACGGGACAGGATGTGAAGAACATCCTTTACACTGCTGCTGGAGAGAAAGGTCCCACCTGGAGTTTGTGGCAAAGAGCCTCAGGAGAGACCCGAGGCCGACCCCTAGGATTTTGGAGTCGAGCATATAAAGGGTCCGAGGAGCGCTACACTCCAACTGAGAAGGAGATCTTAGCCGTGTATGAGGGGGTTCGTGCTGCTTCTGAAGTAGTTGGGACAGAGGTTCAGCTTCTTCTAGCACCTCGCTTGCCAGTAATAAACTGGATGTTTAAAGGACAGGTTCCCTCCACCCATCATGCTACTGATGCCACTTGGAGTAAGTGGATTTCATTAATTACTCAACGAGCTCGAATGGGAAAACTCAGCCGTCCTGGAATTCTAGAAGTGATCATGGACTGGCCTGAGAGTAAAAAAATTGAAACACCACCTACAGAAGAGGTATCACGTGCTAAAGAGGCACCACCATATAATGAGCTACCAGAAAACGAAAAGAAATTTGCCCTATTCACAGACGGATCATGTCGTATTGTAGGGAAGCATCGCAGATGGAAAGCTGCTGTATGGAGCCCCACACGACAAGTTGCAGATGCCACTGAAGGTAAAGGAGAATCAAGTCAATTTGCAGAGGTAAAGGCTGTTCAGCTAGCTTTAGATGTGGCTGAACGGGAGAGGTGGCCAATGCTTCATCTTTATACTGATTCATGGATGGTGGCAAATGCCTTATGGGGGTGGTTGCAACAGTGGGAAGATGATAATTGGCAACGAAAGGGTAAACCTGTTTGGGCTGCTGAACTGTGGAAAGACATTGCTGCCCGAATAAGGAACATTGTTGTAAAGGTGCGCCATGTAGATGCTCATGTACCTAAAAGTAAGGCTACTGAAGAACATAAAAATAACCATCAGGTTGATCGAGCTGCCAAAATTGAGGTGGCTCAAATAGACTTGGACTGGCAGAACAAGGGTGAATTATTCCTAGCTCGGTGGGCCCACGAGACTTCAGGTCATCAAGGAAGGGATGCAACATATAAGTGGGCCAGAGACCGAGGGGTGGACTTAACTATGGACGCTATTGCTCAGGTTATTCATGATTGTGAAACATGCGCCATAATTAAACAAGCCAAGAGGATGAAACCTTTTTGGGGGGAAGGGCGATGGCAAAAGTATAAATATGGAGAGGCATGGCAGGTTGATTATATCACCTTGCCACGATCTCGCAATGGTAAGCGTTATGTACTCACCATGGTGGAGGCAACCACTGGGTGGCTCGAAACATACGCAGTACCCCATGCTACCGCCTGAAGTACCATATTAGGGTTGGAAAAGCAAATCCTGTGGCGGCATGGCACTTCGGAAAGAATTGAATCAGATAATGGGACCCATTTTAAAAATTCTCTTGTAACCACTTGGGCCAAAAATCAAGGCATTGAGTGGATTTACCATATTCCCTATCATGCACCAGCTTCTGGTAAGATTGAACGATTCAATGGGTTGTTGAAAACTATGTTGAAAGCAATGGGTGGCGGAACATATAAAAATTGGGAGAACCATTTAGCAGAAGCCCCCTGGTTGGTCAACACTCGAGGATCTAGTAATCGTAATGGTCCTAACCAATCCAGCTCCCTACGTACCATGGAGGGAGATAAGGTTCCTGTAGTACACATAAAGAGCGTGTTGGGAAAGACGGTTTGGGTCCTTCCAGCGTCTGGAAAGGGCAAACCTCTCCGGGGTACTGTCTTTGCCCAGGGACCTGGGTGCACGTGGTGGGTGATGGACAAAAATGGGAATGTTCGATGTGCACCACAAGGGAATTTGATGTTGGGGGAGTGCAGCCAATGATTTTCTTGTAGATATATAGGTAGAGTCTCAGAAAATATTTGACGAATTTTCAGTTAGATATAAGACTTAAGAGAGAGTGGATTAATGTTAAGGAAACACTTTTTTTCCTACATACCTTAATTAGGCATTCTGTAAGCAAGTTTTCCATCTGGACTCTATATCGTGCACTGGCCATGCATGTGTAGAGCACACATGGAAAGAAGTATAAGTCAAAAGGAAATCTGCTGTGGTGGCTGGGAAAGGATGAGTGCACCTTGATGTGGGGGACGCCCTACTAGCGATGCCTTTCTCCTCTACCGCTGACACGTTTTCCTTTTTCTGGCAGTTTTGCCATTTTCTCAAAATTAATAAATAGTAGGTTAAGTTATAGAGTTTTGTTCTCAACTTAGGGATTTGTATGGAACAAATATAAATTGTTGAGAAAATAAGGTTATTGATTATTCACAACTATAAGTATGAGTGTGTATGTATGTATAAACATAATGTAATGATGTAGAATAAGGGGTGGAATGTCATGGTTTAATAATTTTGTAATTTTGCTATCAGTATTCCACATAATAACATCATATAAAGCATGAATAATTTTACTGAATCTGCAACTTACAGAAGAAGACTACATCCCCCAGAGAACAACACGATAGGTCACGGGACCTGGACTCTATATTAACTCTGTCGCAGACCAGACTGACATCTTTGGAGTTCTGGCGTTCAGGGGAGTGTGTGGGAGCCTTCAGCCGTTCGCCTAGATTCACAGTAGGCCTCTCGGTTACGGGACTCATTCTCTCTCCTATTTTGCTTGATTCGTTAGCTCAATTTTCAATTATATTGTATTATATTGTGTTATCCTGTATTTTGATATAGTATTTAGTAAATAAGTGTGCCTCCTTAGATCGTTGCCGCTGTTTTCTTTTCCTAATTAACTTTTTTTCCTTTCGGCCTAGGGCCCCTCCGGGGCCCACGGCCCCTGTCACGGACGCAGGTGGATTTTTAGTTCAAACCGTGACATGTACCCCGCTGCATCTGGTAAAGGTAGGAAATTCTCCTTGGCCCTCCTCTTATAATTAATATATTTCTAAAAACATTTTAAATTATCTTTAACAATGGTGGCCATATTAAGTTCTTGCTGGGCTTTTGATTTTCTAATTTTCCCAGAAATAACTGGACCATGCACATATGAAATAGAGCATACGGTCTTTAAATTACTGGAACCCCCAAGACATTTCTCCACATCTGAAACACAGGACCATAAGGATGAAGAGAGACTTTCTTTGTATTGCTAGAGTTTGTCAGCTGATGCATCCATAATTTGTTCTCTCCATCTTTCCTAACTATTGCTGCCAGTGAGTTGGCATATGATGATGGTGAATTCTGTACAATCTTCTGCCACATGGATCATGCATACTAGATGTTACCTTTATCTTGTCAGTGTTCTCTGGAAGTTTGCAGCTTGACCAATTACTGAGATGACACCAATATGATGAGCAGTAAAATGGCGATTTATTGAAGCTAACACACATATATATACCCTATGCCCTTCGTGTACGCCCACTGGAAACGTATACACCATATATCTTGATGGCATGAGGATGGACCTATCTCGTCACAGTCCGAAAAGCGCACACTCGCCTAATACAACAACTAGATACTATCTGGATTTTGAGATAATGGTCGTTGTTCAGGTCAACACCATACATCACCACCATCATGGCTAATTTTCTCAGATATGTGATACCTCTTTCCATGGTGGCCCACTTGCTTGGATGACATAATATCACCCCTTTAGGGATACCTTTCCTTCACAGCTGACAGGAGTTTTGCTCAGAGGGGGAGAGAATTTTCATTTTTTTGTAATCCCTTTATCAATGCCACCTTCCCTAGAGAGAGATCCCAGCTTCCTGGTTCCCATGCCTACTGAATCACCCTCACTATCCCAGCCAGTTGTCAATGTGCTTGCCTGGACAATGGCTTAAAACTTTCCTCAGGATATGCAGGTGTCCTGGTTATATCAATATTCCATATCTTGACATCATGTGACAGGCTGTTGGGTGTAGAGGCACAGTGTACTGTGGAGCTGTACTTACAGGTTCCAGCAGCACAGCGAGCAGCATGGTCATAGCTTTCTTCTCCCTCCTATTTGAGTTATTAATTGTAACTCTCTTCCTTATTATTATCTTACATTTTTTTTTACCATTTGTAGTAAATTAGTTATCACTCCTTATCTTAACTGGGTCATTTCTCTTTCCTTCTCCCTTAGTGTGGAGAAAGGGGCACCCTTTAACTCATAACCTCTGTGTTGGGGTACTAAGTTGTCTTTGTAAGGATTTATGAGTGCATACAGTAGTTCTGAGTAGATAGTTTTCTGGAATAGCTGAGTTATGGCCTGTAGGTTAGGAAGTTATCGGGCGAGGGGTTTAGGCAGGTGTGTGTATAGGTCCTCTCGCGTGCATTGGGTTTTGCGTAGCAGGTGTATGCATCTGCATGGGAATTAGAATGGTATATAAGGACTGTGACGCAGCAATAAATTGAGAGAAGACTTTGTGGCATCCATGACTATGTCTCTCTCCCCCGGACAGTCAAGGTCCTGGGATAAGTCGGGTTAATTGGCAGTTACGTCACTTCTGCCACTTACTCCTATTTTTGTGATGGCTCTGGTATGGAGTAGCCTTCCTCATTGTAACTGTTGGAAATATTATCATGGTGGAATGGAAAGAGACAGAAAGAGAATGCTCACTCATAGCCAAAGATCAAGGTGCACATGAAAAAAGTTCCTAAAGGAAGGATCTCTAAGAAGAGATTCTTCCCTCATATGTCAGCCTTTAAATGGGGGTCTAAGAGCCAGGATCCACCCTTCAGGCCACACAGGGGAATTGCCTTCACCTGTGCTCCCAGAGCTGACTGGGTCCTTTCCCCAGGTGCTCAATCACTGCTTCAGGCTGTGATTCCACAGTTCCCATTGTCATGGTTTTGTAATGTTGCTGTCAATATTCCACATCATAACATCATATGCAGTATGGATCATTAAAAGGTTCATACTCCAGTTCCGTGGAATAACAATGTCCTGAATACTCAGCTCTCAGAAGAAAACTACGTATCCCAGAGGACTTCATGGCCAGAGATAAGTCACAGGAGGAGGACGTATATAATCTCGCTCCCAGGCTGGAGCTTTCTCTCTCTCTCGGACTCTCGGAAAGTGGGAAGCGTTCCAGCCGTGTCGCCTAGAGTTCACAGTAGGCCTCTCAGTTTTCGGGGACTCTCTCTTTGTTTTGTTCGATTTATTGGCCTCAATCATATTGTATTGTATTGTGTTATCTTGTATTCCGATATCATATTTAGTAAAATAAGTTTTCCTCCTTAAATTGCCGCCGCTGTTCTCTTTTCCCATTCCCCTTTTCCCTTCCCTTTCGGGCTGGGGGCCCTAGGGGGTGGCTGCCCCATGTCACGGGCACAGGTAAATCTAGGTAACCCATGACACCAATACACTCCACCCCTTCACAGCATGAACCAATGATCAAGTCAGCTGGAGGGTGAGTCTTCTCAAATACAGAGATCTAACACACAGCAACGCTTATACAATTGCAATGCAGGTTGATACAATTTAAGATGACTGATGAGTGGTGTGTGGTTGAGGTTCCTTTTCTCTCATGGGCCAGTGCTTTGTGGTGTTACTGAAGGCAAGCAGTCGTGTGGTACAGGTCCATCCTATGTTCCATCTGTCCCACACAGACCATCACCGGGTGTCATTCATGATCTCACAGCAACACTGGAACACTTCAATGACATTTCTCTCTTTCCGGTGATCCTGGAGACTCAAAAACTCACAGAGAGTAGTACAGATGTTTCAGGGGTACCAGGACAGGAAGGTCTGTCCTCCAGGGAAAGATACAGGTTGTATTCCCATCCAGGATCAACACTTCAGCTTGCACTGGGACATGCCCTGGCTGTCTGTACCACACCCTTTGGTCAGATATTTGTGGCTGCATGACTATATCAGGCACCAAAGGGTGTGTCCTGATGTGCCATAGGGACATGATGGGGATCCCTTTAGCAATGAAGACCAGAATGTTGACCACAATATCAGTAGGTCATGTACCAATTACCAGAGGGACTACTGAGCCTCCCACCTCCAATAATCAACCCCAAGGTGAAAGTAGGCCACACCACTTTGGTCCTACCTGCACCTTCCAAGGCCAGTTTATTCTATGGGTATCTGGTTCTAGATTCTCAGGGGCAGGGAACAGAAAGTCATTTTCATTGTCAATTTGGGGTCTTACCAGATTATCAGTGCCCGTAATTTGGATCCTAAGTTGGGAGGCCCATGTTGTCTGTAGTATTTTCAAGGCACTGGGTCTGCCATCTCTAGGCCTTTCATTCAGGTTCCACAGGGTTTCATGTCCACCCCTGCAGGGACTGAGAGTCTGTCTTCAGGGCAACCTTAAGAATACTGTTATCATAGAATCATTAGGAAAGGACCTACAAGATCATCTAATCCAACCATCTGTTGAACCAACGTTCAATAAGGCCTGCCCCCATCAGATTATATGGCTGGAGGAATTGCCATTCAATGTTGTTTTCTTCTGCCCAGCACTGTATCAGTGCACCAGTAAAATGAATCCCTCAATGACTTGAGGTGTCTTGTAGGCAGACATCAGTTTGGTAAGTGCCTTGATGGTATATGCCTGGTTTGCTTTTGGCACTGGATAGGCCTGCATTAGCCCACTTGTGGAATCGATGCAGTTTAGAGCATATGTCACCCCCTCAGACCAAGGGAGGGGCCCAGTGCAATCAACCTGCCATCCTGCAATCCATAGAGGATTGTGCCCTCTAGCAAGATGGGCTGTTGTTTCAGGCAATGATCTCGAACTCATATTTGAGCAAGCGTCACAGTCTCAGCATGCTTGGGTGATGTCAGATAGTTGTATGGGCATCCCCCATGCTTTAGCAGCTGCACACATTGTCTTTTGCTGTTAACGTATTTAAAAAAGCCTTTTTTATTATTCTTTATCTCCTTAGCTAGATTCAACTCCAGGTGGGCTTTGTCCTTCCTGGTCGCATCTCTGCAGTCCCTGACTACATTCTTATATTGTTCCCAAGTGGTCAGACCCTTTTTCCACATATCATGTACTTTCTTCTTTCTGCGGAGCTTGCACATGAGCTCCTTACTCATCCACGCAGGTCTCCTTGCACCTTTTCCCGATTTCTTAGTCACAGGGACGCACCGATACTGAGCTTGGAAGAAGAGCCGTTTAAACGCTAACCAGCTCTCACAGGCCCCCTTGCCTTCTAGCACCCTGGCCCACGGGATAGCCCCAAGTAGGTCCCGAAGGAGATCAAAGTTGGCTCTCCTAAAGTCCAGGGTAGCAATCCTACTTTTTGCTTTGCTTCCTCCACTCGGAATCTCGAACTCCACCATCTCATGGTCACTACATCCCAAGCTGCCCCCAACTTTTACTTCCTTAACAAGTCCTTCCTTATTGGTGAGAATAAGGTCCAGCAACGCCCCACCCCGCATCGGTTCCTCTACCACCTGCATCAGGAAGTTATCTTCAATGCACTTCAAGAATTGTCTGGACCGCGCATGCCTGGCTATGTTGGTCGTCCAGCAAATATCTGGATAATTGAAATCCCCCATAAGTACCAGTGCCTGGGAGCGTGCCGCTACTTCCAGTTGCTTATGGAAGGCCTCATCAACCTCCTCCTCCTGATCAGGGGGCCTGTAGTACACGCTCACAACAGTGTCCCCTTTGCCAGCCTGGCCCTTGATTCTCACCCACAAGCTCTCGACTTCTGCACTTCGACTTCACTCTCCCCCAGGTGGAGTTCAATACATTCTAGCTGCTCTCTCACATAAAGAGCAACTCCACCACTCCACCTTGCCAGCCGATCTTTCCTAAAAAGCACATAGCCCTCCATGACAACATTTCAGTCATGCGAGCTGTCCCACCACGTCTCTGTGATCGCAATGAGATCATGGCCACGTGACCGCACGCAGAACTCCAATTCTTCCTGTTTATTCCCCATGCTTGGTATACAGGCACTTGAGAGAGGCAGCATCTCCCCACCACTCTCCTTGCCTTTTAACTCCATTGTCTGCACCCAGCGAGCTCTGCTTTAATTCTTGAACTGCCACCTCAGACCCAGTGGCCCTCGTTTTGTCCCCTTCTCCCATCCTACCTAGTTTAAACACCTGTCAATAAGTCCTGACAGTTCCTTAGCTAGAACCCTCTTACCCCTATGAGACAGGCCGCTTCCATCTGCAGCTGTCATGCGAGGAGCCGAATAAATTGCCCCATGATCAAAAAAACAAGACTCCTATGTCTGCACCAACTCTTTAACCATTTGTTTAAGAGGTGGGTTTTTAGGCCCAACTCAGTATCCCTCCCTGCCACAGAAGGTACAGATGCAATAACCACTTGCACACCTGTTCCTTCAATTATCCGCCCCAGTCCCCTGAAATCATCTTTGATAGCCTTAAGGCTTTTTTTACTAACTTCTTCACTGCCAGCCTGAACTATCAGCAGGGGATAGTAGTCAGAAAGGCAGATCAGACTGGGAAGTCTCCCAGCAATGTCCCTGACCTGTGCCCCGGGGAGGGAGCACACCTCTCTGTGGGTAGGGTCGGGCCGACATTTGGGTGATAGGAATACTCTGTCCCACAAAGCCACTGATCATCACTCTGTCCTCATTCAATTTAGTCAGATCCCCATAAATAATGTATGTTTCCGTGCCTGTGTCAACCAGTGCCATAACCCTTAGTATGTACTTTTGGGACAAAAATATTGTCATCTTAACATAGGGTATCTGGTCCCATCTGGAGGCCCTAGTTACAGGGAGGCTGGTATCCCCCGTCATGGAAGTAACTGCGCAATTGCCAATTATTTTTCCTCAGGTGGCTTGGGTATAGTGACCTGGGTCACTTGAGGAGGCTTTTTGCTTTTATTTATCTTCCAAGTTCCATGTTGGTGTTGGTATTTTGTCAGTAGTTCTCACCTCAGGTTTTTTGGGGTGATTTTGAAATTTGTGATTATCCTCCAACTGCCTCCATATCTGGAAGAGGACGTGTTACAGCAGACAATCCCATGTCTGAGGCACATAACGCCGGGGGCTAGTGATCTCCCCTTGCTAGGACCATTGCAACACAGACACCAAATTGGGGATGCAAGAAAAGGCGTTTATTACAGCACAATTAGCACCTTAAATACTCTATTTAATTTGTCTATGCCCCTTGATCATACGTGTGAAGTGTGCACCTAATTTACATCCCAGAGCAGGGGACGGAGCAGGGGGGTTCTGCCACATCACAGACCAAATCCCTGCTAACGCCTACAACATCTCCCTCTCCCCATGTGCAGTGACTCGGCACGGACTCAGATGTGAACGATCCAAATCATTTATTACAAGTTCTCACATCCCTTATATACCTTCACAAGTTGTTATTTTCTAACTTTCCCATCCGCCCTTACAACTTTCCCAAACACCTTATATGTCAACAAAGCATTCTACAAAACACTTTTCAACTGTCCATGCAGGCACATATCCAATCAGAGCTGTGAGACTCTTCTTCTCCTTGCAGAGGTGTCCTTGGTTCTCATGCTGTTTATCTTGCTCCACAGCTGCTGCTCTGAAAAGCTTTTCTTGTATCCCCACAATTCCCCCTTTTTTGTTTATTGACAAGCTACTACCATACTATAAAATAATAACACTAATTATATTAATAACATAATCATTATAACTCAATCAAGGCCTCTATTGACAATATTCTGAAAATGAAAAAGGAGATAAGGCAAATGACAAAATATATGGTTAAATCCACTAAAATATCAGACGCATTTTGCCTGCGGCCTAAGTTCCTACAACCTGGAAAAGAATCCCTGAAAACCAAATTCTGTGTAAATCTGAAATGGGTTAGAAAAGACTTCAATTTCGTGTTATCCATTTTAGACCATCCCATTAGCATGAAGCAAATACCCCCTAAGCTAGCACATTATTACTTATTGTCCCTGGAGAGGCAGAAAACTGCAGAAAAGGAGAGAGAAGGATCATGTTGGTGGTGGATGTGATAGGCAGCGCCAGCAGGGCGTCCCCTGCTTCAAGGTGCACTCTCCCTTTCTCATCCACCACGGATTCTCTCTTGCTCTTTTCCTACTCAGGGTCTGAATGGTATTTTCCATTTGTACACTGCATAAGCATGGCCAGTGCATGGTACAGAGCCCAAGTGGAACACCTGCTTGCAAAACAGAATAAATTGCCGAGGTTAGCTTTTTTAGCAAGCACCTTTGTTTCAATTGATGCATGGTCATATTTTGAAAATCCCAATTAGTGAGATGAAAAAGAGTTAATAATTGTTATGTTTAAGAATCATCCGTTTGTCCAGGATTCTTTTCCAGGGTCTTATTCTTACAAACTAAGAAGAGGCTAGTTGATAGGCTAATAAAATCATAACTGAACATTACTAGTACACTAAAAGAGCTATTCCCATAATTTCCAGCATTGGTAACATCAAATCCTATTTAACTTATATTCTATCTACTGCCAAAATAGGAAAGACACACAATAATCCAAATAATGCTTAATAATTCTAATTCTTAAATTTATACCAGTAATGTGGAAGAGTTACCCACTATGTCTTACCATTACTAAAATTATTATTTGCAATACAACAAATTACAAAGCAATATCAATGAAGTAAAAGGCGTATAATCACAATCATTATTAAGGCTGGGTGTTATTTTCTGCCTTGAGATGAGGCTGAACATATCTTGCCGGAACCCATGTAGGGCCAGTCCTTGTAGAAACACAAGCATATTCACGACCCCAGGTTATCAATGGTAAGGGACCTTCCCAGAGCCCTGTGGCCATATTTCGAATGTTAACCATTGGCCGTTCCTTGAGCACTGGGGAGGCCCCAAAATGACGATCCACACAAGTTGTATTTGCATGATCACGATTCAAAAAATTAATATGTAAGAAGAATGAGTATCTATCGTTACATGTACGTACTTTAAAAGGCCAAATTCAGGAACGTGAGTGACATCTGTCTGCCAGAGTTGAAGAGGGGCTGTTCCACGTGGATTTGTCCCAGTTTGAGGCAAAGGGGCAATTGCCTGGCAGTCTGGGCATGTTAGAATAATGTTACGGGCTTGATCCACTGTCAGTTGGAATTGTTTTTGTAAGGCTCTCCTGTTCTGATGGAAAAATTGATGGGAGAGTCGTGCTTGCTCAAATAATTGAGGAGTAGCAAAAGCGACTGTGGCTTGATTAGCCTTACGGTTGCCCTCAGTTAAAGGACCAGGCAATGTAGTATGTGATCGAATGTGCATAATAAAATAAGGAAGAGTACGGTGAGAAACATAATGCAAGACTCGCTTGAGCTGTACAAACAAAACCGGATTATTAACTTCCTTAAGAAAGGATCCTTCAATCCGCTGAATGATACCTGTAACGTACAAAGAGTCAGTTATTATATTAAGCTTTTGGTCTGAAAAAATTTGGAAAGCTCGAGCTACTGCAGCGAGTTCTACAACTTGAGGTGATCCATCAACAACATGTACGTCTGACTGCCATTGTGTAGCAGTCGCACGCCAGAGAACCACTGCTTGGTGTGTCTTGCCAGAGCCATCTGTAAATACAGTAACAGCATTAGGTATTGGAACATGTGAAAGTAAAGTATTAGTAGCAATGGGGATATCAGCCAAATTATGTAGTAACTGATGTTTGGGAGGATGGGTGGACAATTGTCCGGTATAGTCTGCCATAACAGTCTGAAAAGGAAGTGACTGCGCAAGCATCCAATCTAAATCTTTTTTAGTAGCAGGTACGTATATGCAATCAGGGTCAAGAGCTCGTAGAATTTGTAGACGATGTCGACCTCGCTGTATTAGCATAGCAAACATTTCCACTCGTGATGTAATACTTTTGAAAATGTATGAGGTAAAAATACCCATTCGAGAATAATGAGAGGATCCTTTCTTGAGGTATCCCATTGACATAACAAGTCATATGGCTGATAGAAGTTGGATATTCTTATGAGATGTACTGAAAGTGATAAACAAATACGATGGCTATATCGATTTTGCACTGATGTTATTACAGAGTCTAAGCATTGTTGTGCTTCTGGTGTTAATTGTCTTTTAGAAGTTAGATCTGGGTCTCCTTTCTGTAGTTTGAATAAAGGATGCAGCTCTTGAGTAGTAATTCCCAAAAGTGGCCGCAACCAATTGATGGTTCCTAATAACTTTTGCAGATCGTTTAATGTCCGTACGTGAGGTACTATTTTGAGGATTTGTGGCTGGATTGTGTGAGATGCAATTTTCCATCCTAAATATTTCCATGGAGAACTAAATTGCACTTTTTCTTCTGCTATTTGTAAGCCAATAGATTGGACTGCCTCCCGGACGAGCAGTAAAGTGTCCTTTAGACCCTCTTCTTGTTCTGCTGCTATTAAAATATCATCCATGTAATGATAAATAAGGACATGAGGTCTAGCCTTTCCTACTGGTTGTAATGCATTTGCTACAGTCAATTGACATATCGTTGGACTATTAAGCATTCCTTGTGGTAACACTGTCCAATGATACCACAGAACAGGGCTTTGTAGGTTGATGGAGGGCACTGAGAAAGCAAATCGTGGTGCATCTTTTGGATGAAGCTGAATGGTAAAAAAACAGTCTTTCAAATCAATGACTGCTATAGGCCAATCCGAAGGTAACATTGAGGGTGAAGGAAGGCCAGGCTGCAACGCTCCCATAGGCTCAATTACTGTTTTGACAGCACGCAAGTCCTGTAAAAGTCTCCATTTTCCACTCTTCTTGAGGATAACAAAAACCGGAGTATTCCAAGGGCTGGTAGTAGGCACTATGTGACCAGAAGCTAGCTGTTCTTGAACTAACTCATGTAAGTGCAGCAACTTTTCTCTTTTTAAGGGCCACTGATCTACCCAAATAGGTTGTTCTGTTTTCCAAGCTAAGGGTATAGGTTGCTGCCGATCAGTGGCCCTCACTGAAAATTTGTCTGCAAAATCATACCCCACTGACTTAAGAGATCACGACCCCACAAAGTACAGGGAATTGGTAAAATGTAAGGAGCAGCGTGAGCAATGCGACCATCAGGCCCTTCAAAAGATAAAATTCGGGCACTTTGTTTTGGCTGCTGTAGGCCCCCAACCCCCACAATAGCAGAATTAGGGTCTCTTAGTGGCCACTCAGAGGGCCAATCACTGGACTTAATGATGGTAACATCAGCTCCAGTATCCACTAGTCCTAATAACTGTCTGCCATTTACTAAGCATGGTAATGATGGTTTGTCTTTTGACAGTTGTGTGGTCCATAGCACAACAGGTTTATCTGTGCTCCCAAATCCACCGGTTCGATCTCTAATACCAGGTTTGGTCATAGAATGAAAAGGGACTAATTGTGCTATTTTTTGGCCTTTTGGAATAAAACAGGGGGGTGAAGGTGTCCATGCCATTATCTTAATTTCCCCGGTATGGTCAGCATCTATAACTCCAGGTAAAACAAAAAGTCCCATCCTTGTAACAGAAGAACGTCCTAACAAGAGGGCGCTATGCCCGTCCCCAAGGGGACCCATTACCCCTGTTGGAATGAGAGTCACGGTGCTATCAGTCAGCATCACTGACTGGGCAGTGGACAAATCCACTCCTGCGCTGCCAACAGTGGCTGGTCTGAGTGAGCTAGCCAGACAGCATCTGGCTGAGTCGGGACCGTATTTGCTGTCATAGCGCGCGGTCTCGCGCTCTTCTTGCCGTTTCCCGGCAGATCGCAGGGCTTTGCAGCAACAGGAAGTTTGGATCGGCAGTCTCTAGCCCAGTGTAGCCCCTTCCTGCACCGTGGACAGGGTTGAGTTGGAACAGCAGAAGCATTTTTATTTACTCGCTTGGGCTTTTTACAGTCCCGTTGGACATGACCTGGTTCCCCACAATTGTAACACTTTACTTTTTGAGCTGTCCCTGCATCAAGTTGGGTTGCCAATGAATCTGCTAGCAGGGCCATTTTATGACTTTCTGTGCCTACATCTTGACAGGCTTTAATCAAGTCAGTAATTGATGGGTCTGCATTCTTTAGGGACTGTAAAACCTTTCGACAGTCTGCATTTGCGTTTTCTACTGCTAATTGCATAAGCAAGACATTTCGGGCAGCTTCATTTTCTACTTGTCTCTCTAATGAATTTTGTAAACGGTCAAGAAATTTAATGTAAGGCTCAGTAGCCTCTTGCCTAATTGAAGTAAATGAAGCATCGGGTGAATTAATATCAGGAACCCGACGGACAGCACGCAACACCAAAGTCTTAACTTGCTCCAGGCATTGCCTGTCCAGCTGTGCCTGTGCCTGAGGTGTTGCCCGGACCCCCTCCCCCATGAGTTCCTCTAGGCCAATGTGATTTAGATTGTTCAAATTATTCAAGGCCTGGACAGCAGCCTGATCCCGGTATTCAGTCATGAACACGGTGTATTGCATGGGAGAGAGGATCATTCGTAACACACTTTTCCAGTCATGAGGGGTCATAACATAACTATCACCAATTGCAACCAAAAGATTATATGTAAAGGTAGACTGCACTCCGTATGTTCTCACTGACTTCCTTAGCTCTTTCACTGCCTCATAAGGCAGGGATTCCCAACGGGGGACCTGATTCGGCTGATACAACACAGGAAAGGCTTACAATGTGTCAGCATCACCCCTTAATATTGCTTCTTTTCTGCACTGCCCTAAGACACCACAGTACGCTGTAGGGAAATTTGTCGTTTCTGCTCCCTTCAAATTATCATCAGGAGGAAATGCGCCCGATTCGCATTCCGGATATACTGGACCTGGGTCACAACGATCCCCTGGTTTCGATCCGTCTGTGTCTTTAACCACGTTACACGCCGGCTGCACAGACGCTGCAGCGCACGACGTGGGGGGGGGCGGAGGGCGGAGGCGCGGCGAGCGTCGTAGGCGGAGCGAAGGGCGGGGGCGCCGTAGAGGGCGGCAACGCGGCGAACGTCGGGAGCGCGAGGTGGGGCGGCCGCGGCCCCTCGTCTCCCCGAATCGGGGAGGGGTCGGAGCCGCAAGTTGGATCCGGGCACGGGCCGCTTCCCGCAGCGAGAGGCAGCGGCGGGGTTGGGACAGAGGGCGGCAGGGAATGGTCGGAATAAATTCTTTCCCGTCGTGATTGCTTAATCCCTTCCATTATCCGGCTCCAAACGGGCAACAGCTTAGCAGCCGTTCTGTCTTTAGCGAGAGAAGCCTCGTAGAGTTTTGAGCCGATTTTGTCCCAAAGTTCTCCATCGAGAGAGAACTCAGTTTTTGGAAATTCAGGGACATTTTTGCTTATCCATTTAAGAAGAGTAGCTAATGCTGAAATAGACACAGTCTTATCCTGATACGGTAACACTGAACGCAATACTTCGAGATTTACTCGTTGCTCCCTCGTTAGTGAGCTCCCCATAGTTCCCGACTGCTCACCTTCTGTCCTGCAGAACGGTGCGGGTGCGCGCGAAACAGTCTCTCCGAAGTTCAGTCGGGCGACGCTGCCGGACCGGGCTCGCTCAGCCGTGGGTTGATTTGCTCCACGTTGTGGGCGCCATTTGCAGCGACTCGGCACGGACTCAGATGTGAACGATCCAAATCATTTATTACAAGTTCTCACATCCCTTATATACCTTCACAAGTTGTTATTTTCTAACTTTCCCATCCGCCCTTACAACTTTCCCAAACACCTTATATGTCAACAAAGCATTCTACAAAACACTTTTCAACTGTCCATGCAGGCACATATCCAATCAGAGCTGTGAGACTCTTCTTCTCCTTGCAGAGGTGTCCTTGGTTCTCATGCTGTTTATCTTGCTCCACAGCTGCTGCTCTGAACAGCTTTTCTTGTATCCCCACACCCATGCTCGGTAAAGCCTTGCCCTGTTACAGTGTGAAACTCACGTATCACCTAACTATTCTAGCATGGAATAAATGCAGGATGATATTTAGGGGATTCTAATTGAGCTACACATATAAGCATTCACCAAATCTTAACATATAATAGTCACGTTTTTTGCTTCAGAGACCAGCTTCAGGCAGGTAAAACTGCACTGGGGAAGGAAACTGAAGTGAAGAAAAGGGACCAGAAAAGCTCTTTTTTTAGAGTTTTTTGGTGCCAGCAGCAGTGCTGTGCCTGGGCTAGCAGCTGGCAGCTTGTGGGAGGGCTCCTGACTCACTAGGGGCGGAGCTCTTTATCACTGGTAATTAACCTTGACCCATTTGCTGTGTGGATAAAGAGAGACCAGGGAACTAGTTCCCACCCACACAACACAGAAGGTGTGGAAAGCTGTTCTGAGCACCTAGTTTGGAGGTAGTCAGTGTTTGAGGGCTGCCTGTGCTGCCCACTCAATAAGGCAGCAGTGGGAGTGGAGGCTGTGTCTTGTGTGAGCACGGGTGAGTGCTCTTGTCTTTTCTCAGGTAACTTGCTCTTCTGTTGACAGGACCTGACGCTAACGCTTCAAACATGGTCCTCACCAGGAAACGGGCTTCCCATGCAAAGACTGTTGCAACCCAGACAGAGGGTCTGTTCCAAGATGTGGCGGTTCAGGTCTCTGGCTGCCAGGAGTGCCTCAGCCTGCTGCTGCCAGGAGAGGATGGGAAGGATGCGACTTGTGTGCGGGGTGAGCAGCTAGATGAGCTGCTCAGCCTTGTGGTGGAGCTTAGAGAGGAGGTAGTTAGACCGCGGACAATCAGAGAATGCGAACGGGAGATTGATTGGTGGAGTGACTCTCTGCGAGAAAGGCGCAGAGATTGCACTTCACAGACTGAGGGAGTAATGGACCCTCTCTCTCACCATAGTCAAGCAGGGAGAGTCAGCTTGAGAAGAGAGGAGGAATGGCAGCGGGTCTCAGCCCAGTGTCGCAGGCGACCTCCACCCCGACCTTCCTCGGTTCCCCTGGTCCCTCTCTGTAACAGATACGAAGCCCTGAAACCAGAGGGAGAGGTGAGTGATGATGATGTGGTAGTGCTGCCGCCAAGCTTGCCCAAGGTGAGGCGGTCGGCTCCACGTTTGAAGACTGCCTCCTCCAAGAAAGAAAGGAGGGTGATAGTTGTGGGCAACTCTCTTCTGAGAGGAACAGAGGGTCCAATATGTCGGCCTGACCCTACCCATAGGGAGGTGTGCTGCCTCCATGCGGCCCGGGTCAGGGATATTTCTAGAAAACTCCCCAGCCTTATCCGCCCCTCTGACTATTACCCTTTATTGATAGTTCAGGCTGGTAGCGATGGGATTGCTGATAGAAGCCTGAGGATTATAAAACATGATTTTAGGAGGCTGGGGAAGTTAGTTGATGGAGCAGGCATACAAGTAGTGTTTGCCAGTATTCCTTTTGTGGCAGGGACAAACACTGAGACAACCAGGAAAAGCCATCTTATAAATGCATGGCTGAGAGGCTGGTGCAAATGCAAAAATTTTGGATTCTTTGATCATGGGGCAGTCTACTCGGCACCTGGCCTGAGGTCGGCTGATGGGAATTGCCTGTCTCCAAAAGGGAAATGGATACTTGCCCAGGAGCTGGCAGGACTGGTAGATAGAGCTTTAAACTAGATAGGAAGGGGGAAGGGGATAAAGCCAGGCCTGCTAGAGATTGGCCTGGGGAAGTGGTATTGGGACTAGGAGAAAGGCGAGGGGCTCAGCTGAGGTGCGTCTACACTAATGTACGCAGCATGGGCAACAAGCAAGAAGAGTTAAAAGCCATAGTGCGGCAGGCAAACTATGACCTAATTGCCATAACAGAAACATGGTGGGATTGCTCCCATGACTGGAGCGCTGCAATGGATGGCTACAAACTCTTCAGGAAGGATAGGCAAGGAAGGAGGGGTGGTGGTGTGGCTCTCTACGTTAGGGAATGCTTTTATGCTACCGAGATTGTGACTGGGGATGATAACACTGAATCCCTATGGGTAAAGATCAGAGGAAGGTCTGACAAGGCAGACATCCTGGTGGGCGTCTGTTATAGACCGCCAAACCAGGATGAAGAGACAGATGAGGTATTCTACAAGCAGCTGGCACAAGCTGCACGGTCGTCAGCCCTTGTCCTCATTGGGGACTTCAACTTCCCTGACATATGCTGGGAGTATAGCACGGCACAGGAGAAGCAGTCTAGGAGGTTTCTGGAGTGCATAGAGGATGCCTTCCTGATGCAGCTGGTCAGAGAGCCCATGAGAGGAAATGCCCCGCTAGACCTGCTGTTTGCAAACAGGGAAGGTCTGGTGGGAGATGTGGAGGTTGGGGGCTACCTTGGACAGAGTGACCATGAAATGATAAATTTCTCAATTCATGGTGGAGCTTGGAGGGGGAATAGTAAAACTGCTACCTTGGACTTCCGGAGGGCGGACTTTGAATTGTTCAAGAGACTAGTAGGGGCAGTCCCCTGGCATTCGGTCTTAGCGAACAAAGGGGTCCAAGAGAGCTGGTTGCTCTTCAAGAAGGAAGTCTTAAGGGTGCAGGATCAGGCGGTCCCCCTGAGCCACAAAATGAGCCGGCGGGGAAGAAGACCGGCGTGGATGAATAGGGAACTGTTCTTAAGGTTGCAGGAGAAGAAGAGAATCTACCGCTTGTGGAAGGAGGGAAGAGCAACTCAGACTGACTACAAAGAGGCTGTTAAGATGTGTAGAGGGAAAATCAGAGAGGCAAAAGCCCAGCTTGAATCTAAGCTGGCCGCTGAGGTAAAAACAAACAAGAAACTCTTTTACAAGTACATCAACTGTAAGAGGAGGACAAAGGGGAATCTCCATTATTTACTGGACGAGGCTGGGAATGTGATCACAGAGGATAAGGAAAAGGTAGAGGTTCTGAATGCCTTCTTTACGTCTGTCTTTAAAAGTCATCTTGGTTGTTCCCAGGGCTCCCCACGCTCTGACTTGGTAGTCTCAGCTGGGGAGCAGACTGAACCCCCTGTGATTCTTGAAGAAGCGGTCAGGGAATTACTACTCCAACTGGACTGCCACAAGTCCATGGGTCCGGATGAGATTCACCCGAGAGTGCTGAAGGAACTGGCGGAGGTGATCGCTGAGCCGCTGTTATCTTTCAGTGCTCCCTGTTAACGGGTGAGGTCCCAGAAGACTGGAGGCTTGCCAACGTGACTCCCATTTACAAGAAAGGTTGTAAGGAGGATCCAGGGAACTACAGGCCTGTTAGCCTGACCTCGGTGCCAGGGAAGGTAATGGAAAGATTGTCTTGAAGGAGATCATGCGGCAGGTGTGGGATGACCAGGAGATCAGACCTAGCCAGCATGGGTTCATGAAGGGCAGGTCCTGCTTGACCAATCTGATCTCCTTCTATGATCCTGTCACCCATCTGATAGATGAAGGAAAGGCTGTTGATGTGATCTACTTAGACTTCAGCAAAGCCTTCGACACTGTCTCCCACACTATTCTCCTGCAAAAGCTGGCAGCCCGTGGCTTGGATGAGTACACTCTCAGCTGGGTAAGGAGCTGGCTGGAGGGCCGGGCCCAGAGAGTGGTGGTAAATGGAGTTAAATCCAGTTGGAGACTGTTGGAAATATCCTTAATAATTTTTGGTCAGGATGGTATCTCTGATAAAAGCAGTTTTTATTCACGATTGCAATGGTGGGCGCCCTGATATTATGCCATCTGGAGCTGTGTTATTGGCGATGAAGGTACAACAGTGGGTTCCCAACATTACACACACACACCCCTTTTCAGCTAGCATCATATCTAGAGCAATCCTATCTTCCCAGGCCATCCTACTTGTGGCATCTAGCTGTTCTGCAATTCCCTTAATTGCACTTTTTGTATCATTTATAAATCGCTGTTGATTATAATAGATGAAGTTAATCCAGTCTACATTCTTGTTGATCGTCACCCACCAAAACAGTGACTCAAATCCTGCAGCATTTTGATTTCTTGCCTTAAGTTTATCAGGGACACCTCTAGGTACCTCAATTGAATCTATATATATATTGCATCATCAAATGATACCCCTAAACCCCTTTTGGTTGTTCCAGTTTTTTTTTTTTTTATATTCCTTTTTCAAATGCCAGGGTGAATGGTATAACTAATTGAACAAGTGCACAGGTGCCTCCCCAGTTAGATGGTAGGGTGGACCATAAAACCTTTCCCCCACAGTACCACCAGAGATCTGCCCTGGAGATTCCCAGTCTTGAATAATTTCCTGCTGAATCCTCCATAACATTCAAGACCTCACTGCACAAGGAAAAGTTTCCCATAGGCCTGGTAGCCTTCACACCCTGCCATGAGAGGCAAGATGTATGGTTACCTACTGCTGTAGAGATTGCAGGAAGGACCTTGACAATCTGTATCAGGCATTGGAGGAGACAAGAGGGAGAGAGATCTGCAGTCTCTATTTCCCCAGGCAGTTTTCTCTTGGTACAGGGCAATCATGCATCACATTCCCTTGGGGTCCTTGGTCCATCCCAGCAGAATGGGTACCACCTGAGCTATGAGCCATCCGGACGCACAAGCATAGCAATTGCTATGGTTGAGACTCTGGACAGTATACTTAATCCATTCTACCCAGGCATTAACATCCCCGTGTCCTGTTTCGATTTCAAATGTTTATCTAAGATCTTTTATCTCCTTAGCTGTCACAATTGCAGGGTTTCTAGTAAGATTTTCTAACTCCCTTTTTAAGCTCTTCCCTATCCTGGACAATTTGGGTATTTTCATAGTGTATCCCACACAGCTATCTGGAATCTCGCTGTTGAATCCTTTCCACGCATATCTACACCAAGACCAAAAGTGGTATTAACAATGCTATCAGTCTTGTTAAATGTTATTTTTACCGGGTTACCCTGCAACGTTTTGCAATCTGGCTGGACAACTCCCTTATGTGCTCATGAAGTATAAAATATTCCAGGTGTATATGTCCAGCCTCAATAGGTAGCTGCCCACCATACATTATTCCATACACTACAAGAGAGTCCCTTATTCATATCAAAAACTACCAGTTGGTCCCTCCCCTGCATTATTGTCAAATTTTACATTTTCCAGAACAGGATAACGAATATATATCAGGATAACGAATGGGATACACTCTGTTACAGCAGTAAAAACTTCTTGTTACAACATGGAAAACTTTTTCTGAGCATTAGTTCTATACAGGTTATAATACTCTCCCACTTACGTATATAATTTATTCACCTATTTGAGGAAAAGTTAAAGGTTAGTTAAAATAATAATTAAAAATATGCATATAAAAAAAAAAACTTTTCATGATTTCCTTCTAATTATTATCTTTTAAAGGTTTTTCTGTGGCAACAGTTCCCACACCTCAGGGCTAGTGGATGCCTTTACCAGTGTGTAGTGAGTCCACAGCTGTTTCAGTCATTAAAAGTACTTGGAATGGTCCTTCCTCGTTAGGCTGCAGCTTTGTCTCCTTCCCCGTCTGGATCAGGATCCAGGTCCCGGCTTGAAATGGGTGAACTGGAAGAATAGTCTTTGGATCCTGGTCAGTAGCAGTTACTGCATATCCTGCCTTACAGTCTCCTTGTAGCTGTTGGTAAAGCAGGCACCTTTTGCATCTTCTAAGGGTTTGTTCTTCAGGTCCGACTGACCGGCTGCAATGTGCAGCTTCAGTTGTTTCAAAGCAGTCAGGAGATACTGGTTCTCCAGGAGTTCCACTAAGGAAAGATACTGGGTTGACAATATTAGTTACAGCTATTTCTACATCATCCTGCTCTATCAGGATGGCCTGGTATTTTGAGAATCTTTGGAGTGAGATCCAGTGTCCCCCTTTTGCCTCCAATACAGTAAACACTGTATGAGATATTAAAACTGGTATCTTTTGGCCCAATGTAGATTTACAGGCTTCTTGAATATTGAGCACCAGTGCAGCCACCGCCCTCAGGCACCCTGGCCATCCCTTACTCACTTTATCAAGCTGTTTGGAGCTTTACGATCGGTCCATAGCTGTGTATCCACAGTCAGCATCATCCTGTCATTCCTGGGAACGTATGGAGTTCCTTGGCAGTTTGCGGCTCAGGGGTTTGGCAGATGGCTTCTTTCCTGGCAGTCCTTAAGGTTCAAAGTCCAGCTGAAATCTCCCAAATATGTCACTTGCTGTTAGAGTTATTTGTGCTTTTCTGTAAACCAAGAAACTCAGCAAACTCACAGTCCATTATCCAGTTCTCTTTTGTTGCCATGGCATTCATGTGCTGCAGTAAAGTTCCACCCTGGGATGGAGGATCCCAGGTCTCAGACTCATGAGTTGACCAGTTCTCAAAAATCATTAAGCTGTTCTCACAACCCTGGGTAATGCTGTCCAGGTTCACTGAGTCTCTTCTCCCCGTATTGGCCAAACCAGGCAGAATAAACATCCTTCAAATCCAGAAGGTAAACTCCACCTATTCATTCCTTAACTGGGTTAATAAAGTGCATGGATTTGCTACCACTGAGTGTATGCATTCAACAATTCTATTACTTGCCCTCAAGTCTTGTACCAAACTATTGCACTTGCTATCAAAAATTTTTGCAAAATTGGAGTCCAAACTCCAAAAAGTTATCTATTATTTCTTCTATCCTTCTACAGTTACATATCCTTATATTATAGGGCACCGCTTTATCCTGACTGGGCAATCTCTTGCTTTTAACTTCTATTCAGGGCTTCATGTTTGGCCCTGATGCCCACACCCCTAAGTGCATCATATTTGATATTGCTGTGACTCCTGGGGTACAACACCGTATTTCCCCATTTGTGCTAAAGTCAGACTTACAGATTTTAATCAGTCAATATTGTTGGACCCTTAGCTCCAGTTTTATTAAATTTCTTGCCAGAGCAACCTGGCAGGTACAAGAATTTCTGTATTCCTACTTAGTTTACATTTAATTAATCCAAAAAATGTAAACCTTTTCTTGTTGGGCAATAGCTTCTATTACTGTTACAAAACCATCTATGAGTAGTAAGAAGCACCCATATACACTAGAAAATAAACCTCTTTATCCTGCTTCCCTAGATGCAATTTCCCGTTGTAGTTTGCACACTGCTTTCCTTTCAGTGGGGTGGAGCCCTCCCTGGGCACTTCAAGCCCCCACTCCCCCCACCTCTCCCTGAGGGGATCTCTGAGTCCTATGGCCCTATTCTGGCACCACAACAGTAACACCTGTTATTATCACCAATTCCCTTACTATCTGTTTGTCAATCAGTTTTGGTTTGTTTTCATATCGTTCACCTCTTTTCAGTCCTGATATCCTTGTTATACCTTGCCGGTCCTTGCCTTCTTCAGCCTAGTGTTTGTCCCAAACTTTCTCACTTTTCAAACTCTCATCATTACATAAACTACTAACATCCTATTTCAGTTTCACCTCCTTCTCTCCAGAGGTGTCCAGTGCTAACACTGGGATTTCAGGTTTCCTACATCTTTGCACATGAAGGCTATTCTCACTTCCATTGCCCCCTCCTCTCCCCCCTTTGCTGCTTACAGCAACAGTCTCCGTACTCGGCTCTCTCTCACTCCAAGAGTTCTTGCAAGGAGGGGGGGGGGAACAGTACAGGGGGTTGCTGTCATACCAGCACAGATAAACTCACTTTCTCTTTAACCCTTTTTCCTTTGTACACAATTTCACTATTTGTACCTTCAGTCACACTTCCACACACCCTCAATTATATTTCTGTATGCCAACAGCAATTACGCTTTCTTATACCATCAAAGCAATTTGTCCCATTCCCTTCAAAACCCACAGATCAAACAGTACAGTTTTTCAGTTTCCACAAACACCCTTAATACCATATAACTTTCCCTTAGGATTCCATATCTTTCAATTCCTTGGGCTGTTCCACCTTTATCTTTATGGCCTTATTTCATGTTTTTCTTGATTCCCAATTTCATCTTTATCCCCTAGTTTTAATACAGTATTCTCAAAAAGTGGTACTGTCATCCCAGTTCTCTCTACCCCTGTTATCTTTAAGGCTTCATTTGTTAATTTGAGTTCTGACACCTTACGGGCCAGTGATGAACGAGCTGTCCCAGTATCAACTAAAACCACAACTTCTTCCCCCTCAGGTCCCATTTTTATATTTACCAGGGGCTCCTGGTGGGACCAAAGTTTTGAAAGCCCCAGAAATTGATCTAATTGTTCTGCTACTCTTATAGGATCTTCAATTAAAGATTTCATTTCCTTCTTAAAATTTCTAATTTCTCCACTCGTGAGTGGGGAGTTTACATAGCATATTTGTCCTTGTCCCAGTGGGACCTCCCATAAGGGGTACACCGAGGTGCTAGTACAGCTAGTGTCTGGGAAAGGGACATTTTTGATATCCCTTTTACATTGTTTTAATTCTCTCCAGAGCCCAGCATGCCCCCCTTCCTGTGAAATGACCCTATGCGCTTTACCATTTTCTCTTACTGGGGCAGTGCCTGTCTCCTTTTGTCTCCCTCTGTTCAACATTGGGGTTATACGGGCGGGAGACTCTCTAGAGGGTCCCATTGATTAGTTCCTTTTCCCAATTCCTCTCCTTCCTGGTCCGGACCTTTTTTTTTTTTTTTTTCCTTTTTACTAGTAACAGGCTGATTTCTTGATTTCTTGTATCCAACAGGCAGCATATTCCGATTCTTCCCTTGAAAAGGGGTTTTGTTCCTTACACATAAATTCAAGATCTGACAAACCCAACCTTCATCAGATCCATATTTTGGCCAAAATATTGATTTTCCCTGTAGTGGCTCTCTAGGCCATATCTGTGCACAATATTTAAACATCTTTTCCCTATCCTTGTCCATGGTTCTGGGACCATTTTTCCACTTCTGAAGCATCTTTCCCAAGGGGCTATCTTTGGGCACAGTGTTAAGGGACTCTTTTACCCTGTTATATGGAGCTCCTATTACCCATCCCTCTGGAGTGCTACTATGAACTACCCAGCTCACAGGTCACCACACTCCGATTCTCGGATTTTTGGGCCCAATCCCTCTGGAGCACACGCTCCGTCTCTGGGATTAAATAGGGGTGTACTGCTGTGTCACGGTTTGAACGAAAAAATCCACCTGCGTCCGTGACAGGGGGCCGTGGGCCCTGGAGGGGCCCTAGGCTGAAAGTAAAAAAGTTAATTAGGAAAAGAAAACAGCGGCAACGATCTAAGGAGGCACACTTATTTACTAAATACTATATCGAAATACAGGATAACACAATATAATACAATATAATTGAAAATTGAGCTAACGAATCAAGCAAAATAGGAGAGAGAATGAGTCCCGTAACCGAGAGGCCTACTGTGAAATCTAGGCGAAACGGCTGAAGGCTCCCACACACTCCCCTGAACGCCAGAACTCGAAAGACGTCAGTCTGTTCTGCGACTGAGTTAATACAGAGTCCAGGTCCCGTGACCTATCGTGTTGTTCTCTGGGAGATGTAGTCTTCTTCTGTAAGTTGCAGATTCAGTAAAATTATTCATGCTTTATATGATGTTATGATGTGGAATACTGATAGCAAAAATTAGAAAATTATTAAACCATGACATTCCACCCCTTATTCTACATCATTACATGATGTTTATACATACATACACACTCATATGTATAACTGTGAATAATCAGCAACCTTATTTTTCTCAACAATTTATATTTATTCCATACAAATCCCTAAGTTGAGAACAAAACTCTGTAATCTAACCTGCTATTTATTAATTTTGAGAAAATGGCAAAGCTGCCAGAAAAAGGAAAACGTGTCAGCGGTAGAGGGGAAAGGCAGCGCTAGTAGGGCATCCCCCACATCAAGGTGCACTCATCCTTTCCCAGCCACCACAGCAGATCTCCTTTTGACTTATACTTCTTTCCATGTGTGCTCTACACATGCATGGCCAGTGCAGGATATAGAGTCCAGATGGAAAACTTGCTTACAGAATGCCTAATTAAGGTATATGGGAAAGAAAAAGTGTTTCCTTAACATTAATCCACTCTATCTTAAGTCCTGTACCTAACTGAACTATCCTGTACCTAATTGAAATATTTTCTGAGACTCTACATATATCTACAGGAAAATCATTGGCTGCACTCCCCCAACATCAAATTCCCTTGTGGTACACATTGGACATTCCCATTTTTGTCCATCACCCACCACGTGCACCCAGGTCCCTGGGCAAAGACAGTACCCCGGAGAGGTTTGCCCTTTCCAGATGCTGGAAGGACCCAAACTGTCTTTCCCAACACGCTCTTTATGTGTACTACAGGAACCTTGTCTCCCTCCACGGTACGTAGGGAGCTGGATTGGTTAGGACCATTACGATTACTAGATCCTCGAGTGTTGACCAACCAGGTGGCTTCTGCTAAATGGTTCTCCCAGTTTTTGTACATTCCGCCACCCATTGCTTTCAACATAGTTTTCAACAACCCATTGAATCGTTCAATCTTACCAGAAGCTGGTGCATGATAGGGAATATGGTAAATCCACTCAATGCCATGATTTTTGGCCCAGGTGGTTACAAGAGAATTTTTAAAATGGGTCCCATTATCTGATTCAATTCTTTCTGGAGTGCCATGCCGCCATAGGATTTGCTTTTCCAACCCTAATATGGTGTTTCGGGCGGTAGCATGGGGTACTGCGTATGTTTCGAGCCACCCAGTGGTTGCCTCCACCATGGTGAGTACATAACGCTTACCATTGCGAGATCGTGGCAAGGTGATATAATCGCCTTATAAAATAATAGCTCCATCAACCTGATGGTTATTTTTATGTTCTTCAGTAGCCTTACTTTTAGGTACATGAGCATCTACATGGCGCACCTTTACAACAATGTTCCTTATTCGGGCAGCAATATCTTTCCACAGTTCAGCAGCCCAAACAGGTTTACCCTTTCATTGCCAATTATCATCTTCCCACAGTTGCAACCACCCCCATAAGGCATTTGCCACCATCCATGAATCAGTATAAAGATGAAGCATTGGCCACCTCTCTCGTTCTGCCACATCTAAAGCTAGCTGAACAGCCTTTACCTCTGCAAATTGACTTGATTCTCCTTTGCCTTCAGTGGCCTCTGCAACTTGTCGTGTGGGGCTCCATACAGCAGCTTTCCATCTGCGATGCTTCCCTACAATACGACATGATCCGTCTGTGAATACGGCAAATTTCTTTTCGTTTTCTGGTAGCTCATTGTATGGTGGTGCCTCTTTAGCACGTGATACCTCTTCTGTAGGTGGTGTTTCAATTTTTTTTACTCTCAGGCCAGTCCATGATCACTTCTAGAATTCCAGGACGGCTGAGTTTTCCCATTCGAGCTCGTTGAGTAATTAATGAAATCCACTTACTCCAAGTGGCATCAGTAGCATGATGGGTGGAGGGAACCTGTCCTTTAAACATCCAGTTTATTACTGGCAAGCGAGGTGCTAGAAGAAGCTGAACCTCTGTCCCAACTACTTCAGAAGCAGCACGAACCCCCTCATACACGGCTAAGATCTCCTTCTCAGTTGGAGTGTAGCGCTCCTCAGACCCTTTATATGCTCAACTCCAAAATCCTAGGGGTCGGCCTCGGGTCTCTCCTGAGGCTCTTTGCCACAAACTCCAGGTGGGACCTTTCTCTCCAGCAGCAGTGTAGAGGATGTTCTTCACATCCTGTCCCGTCCGTACTGGCCCCAAGGCCACGGCACGGGCTATTTCTTGTTTTATCTGCTCAAAAGCCTGCTGCTGCTCAGGACCCCATGAGAAATTATTCTTCTTCCGTGTTACTTGATAGAGGGGGCTCACTATGTGGCTGTAGTTTGGGACATGCATTCTCCAAAAGCCCACTACTCCCAGAAAAGATTGTGTCTCTGTTTTATTTGTGGGCGGAGACATAGCAGTGATTTTGTCAATCACATCTGCTGGGATGTGACAACGTCCATCTTGCCATTTTATACCTAAGAACTGGATTTCCTGGGCAGGCCCCTTCACCTTGCTGCGCTTAATGGCAAAACCAGCTTGCAAAAGAATTTGGATTATCTGTTTCCCTTTCTTGAAAACCTCTGCTGCTGTATGGCCCCACAATACAATATCATCGATATACTGCAAGTGCTCAGGAGCATTACCCTGTTCCAAAACAGCTTGGATCATTCCATGGCAAATTGTTGGGCTGTGCTTCCACTCTTGAGGTAAACGGTTCCACGTATACTGAATACCTCTCCAGGTAAAAGCAAACTGTGGCCTACATTTTGCAGCCAACGGGATGGAAAAGAAGGCATTAGCAATATCAATGGTGGCATACCACCTAGCTTCTTTTGACTCCAATTCATACTGGAGTTCTAGCATGTCTGGTACAGCAGCACTTAATGGAGGTGTGACTTCATTCAGGCCCCGGTAATCTACCGACAGCCTCCATTCCCCACTGCTTTTACGCACTGGCCATATGGGGCTGTTAAAAGGCGAGTGAGTTTTGCTAATCACTCCCTGATTCTCTAATTGGCGAATTAGCTTGTGAATGGGGAGCAATGAGTCCCTATTGGTGCGGTACTGCTGTCTGTGAACCACTCTGTTGGCAATTGGTACCTCTTGGTCTTTTACCTGGAGCAACCCCACAGCAGAAGGATCATCTGACAGACCAGGTAAAGTTGACAGCTGCTTAACACCGTTTGTGTTTACAGCAGCTATCCCAAAGGCCCATCGATACCCCTTGGGATCCTTAAAATATCCCATCCTAAGGTAATCGATTCCCAGTATACATGGAACCTCTGGACCAGTCACAATAGGGTGCCTTTGCCAGTTTTTACCAGTGAGGCTTATTTCGGCCTCCAACATAGTCAATTCTTGGGAACCCCCAGTCACTCCATGGATATATATTGGTTGTGTCCCTTGGTGACTTGAGGGCATTAAGGTGCATTGTGCACCAGTGTCCACCAAGGCTTCATATTTCTGTGGTCGAGATGTGCCAGGCCACTTAATCCACACAGTCCAATATACTCTATTGTCCCTTTCCCCCCCCTGGCTGGGGGCAGGGCCCCTCTATTGTTTACCTCGGCGGCTTGCAGCAACTGGAACTCTCCCCTTCTTGGAAGAGTTCACCTTGGTGGTTGTTTCACCTTGTAATTCTTTCACTCGTGCCTGAAGTGCAGAAGTGGATGTATTACCCCACTTCTTCATGTCCTCCCCATGACTACAGAGGAAAAACAACAAGGCAAGACGTGTAGTCTTATCGTTGTCATTTGCTTGAATACGAGGTGTCTTATCGTTGTCATTTGCTTGAATACGAGGACGTCTCTTTTTTATGGTTGAGATTTTCGATGATACAGGTCGAGAGGAACTCATGTTGTTTAGCTTTCTCAATAGGCGATCGTGGAAATCCTGGTCTCCATCATCTTGTACCACCGTGGATTCATCTACATCAGGCACATTAGCCAATTTGTCAATAATATCACTTTGTGTTCCCTCCATTTTGTTTAATCTTTCCACTATTTTGACAATGGCTGAAGTATACAGATTAACTTCTGTAGCGCTTATAAATAATAATAATAATAAATAATAATAAATAAGTTCCTGAAGCCTGCCTATTAGTTCATTCACAAAGGGTTTCCTGTCCCCTTTGCCATATACTAATGCAAGTGCACTGGCATGCTTTTCTGGAGCTGCTTTTGTAAAGTCACGCCACATTTGTCGTGGGACGCGGACTGCTTCAGGATCATGTAATTGGTTTGGATCGTTACGATTGAACTGGGGGCTGTATAGCATTTCCACCAGAGCATTTTCTCTCAAAAATTGGATACCTTTCTCTATATCAGTCCATTTCTTTCTCTCAGGCTCCAAGTCCCGTTTGAAGGGGAATCTATCTCTTACTGCTATCAACATCCGCTTCCAGAGGGTGTAGGACCGATTTTGGCATGTGCCAATACCTCTGTCCACACGTGAGTCCTTGGAAATGCTACCCAATTGGCAAGCTTCACTGCCATCGAGCCACGCACTATTGGCACCATTGTCCCAGCAGCGAAGTAACCAAGTGACCATATTTTCTTTTGGCTGACGTGTGAAATCCTTTCTTAGATCTCGAATTTCACTCAGTTTAAAAGATCGATCAATAATGGTCGTTATACTTTGCTCACCTTTTGCTCTATCAAGAGTCCCGGGTGTTGATGGTGGCAGCTGTGTCAGTGAGGCTGCCCCATCTCTAAGTTTGGACTCAAGAAATTCTCGTAAAGAAAATCTGGCTTTTGGCTCCTCTTCTGACTCTGACCCTGACCCTGACGCTTGTGTTATTTCCTCCAGGTAACCCTCCTTCTTTTTCCTCTCTCCAAACTTCCTCTGCTCCTCTAACTTCTTCTGCTACTCTAACATCTTCTTGTACCCCTCTAACATCCTCTGCTCCTCCAACTTCCTCTGGTCTTCTGACTCCCCCTGCTCTCCTGAGTCCCCCTGCTCTCCTGAGTCCCCCTGCTCTCCTGAGTCCTGCTCTACTAACTCCCTCCGCTCTTCCAACTCCTTCTGCATTTTCTCTAACTGAGTTGAAACTCGTTTTGTCTTTCGCCCTCTTACAGGGGCAACCAACATTGTATCTGGTGTCCCTGATAGTTGGTCCAATTGGACTACATGTGTCCCCGGTGGCTGGTCAGATTGAAGTACATGCGCCCCCAGTGGCTGGCCAAATTGGACTACATGTGCCCCCAATGGCTGGTCAAATTGGAGTACATGTGCCCCTGGTAGTTGGTTACATACATTCAGCTCACCCCAGAGGGCACATAGCTGCTCTCGGAGAGCGTTCCGCTCGAGCTGGACGGCACTGAGCTCAGTCTGGAGGCTGTTGTAGTTGGACTGGAGAGTGTTGTACCCGAACCAGAGGACGTTATGCTCGGCCTGGAGGGCAGTGTGCTCAGTCTGGAGAGTGTCGTGGTCGGTCCGATGGGCATTGTGCTCAGTCTGGAGAGTGTTGTACCCGGTCCGGAGGGCATTGTGCTCAGTCTGGAGAGTGTTGTACTCAGACCGGAGGGTGTTGTGCTCGGACCGGAGGGCGTTCTGTTTGGACTGAAGAGTGTTGTGCTCAGACTGGAGGGTGTCGCACTTGGGTTGGAAGGCATCGTGCTTGGGCTGGAGAGTGCCGCGCTCAGACTGGACAGCGTCGTACTTGGACTGGAGAATGTTGTAGCTGGACCGGAGGGCGTTGTTCTCTGACCGGAGGATGTTACACTCAGACCGAAGGGTGCTGTGCTCTGACCGGAGGGCGTTATGCTCGGACTGGAGAGTGTCGAGTTTGGATTGGATACTCTCATTCTCGGCCCTGAGACTCTCTCTCTCAACCCCAAAATCCTCCCTCTCAGGAATGGTATTGAATAAGGCCCGATAAGCATTAGCTAGGCCCCAAGTCATTTGTGCCTCCTTAGATCTGCCTGAGCCACAACATTCCTGTCTCAAATATGCGGTCAAACTCTCAGGATTCTTTAAGTGTTCAGGAGTAAAGCTCCATGACACTAAAGATGTCTGTTTTCTAAAAGTCTCTCCAAAGTCTCTCCACACTCCCTGCCACTCAGTATTCTCTGATTCTGGGGAAGACTTCCTCCTGATGTAACAAATGTAATAAATCCAAGAACGAATATGTAAAAAAGCCAACATTAAGTTCAGGGAGACTGACACAATTGACAGTGTGGTCCACTGGGACAACTGTTCATTCGAAGACTGCTTAAAGGATGCAAAGAAAAAAGGAGGAGTACGCTCAAAAACCACCATTCCTGAACTAATAGTTGCATTAGTTGCTCCCTCTGGAGCTGCATGCAGATACCAAGTAAGCGTTGCTAACCATGCTTTCAAATCATTATACATGTTTACAATTCCATAGGAAAAAGTGGCTAGCTTAAACATGCTCCAATATGTTTGGAGCATCACAAAAGAGGAACTAATGAAATGCAGTCCCTGGTAGAACAAACTTACTAGAGGAAACATTTTTTTTTCTTTTTTTTTTCTTTTATCTTCAATAGAGAGAAAAAAGTAAAAGAAAACAAAGCTCAGCAGTGTTTATAAAATATACCGGAGTATTGGCAGTCCGCCTGGACTTTCAAGGTCAAGCTCGCAGGTGCAGAATCGCAAACACAAGATAGCTCCTTAACAGGGAAAAAAAACTCGTAGCTCTGTTAAAAGCTAAAAGAGCAACAGAAGAAAACACAGAAAAACAGCAACTCAATTTGCCCGCATCCTCCACCAAAATCTGTCACGGTTTGAAGGAAAAAAATCCACCTGCGTCCGTGACAGGGGCCGTGGGCCCCGGATGGGCCCTAGGCCGAAAGGAAAAAGTTAATTAGGAAAAGAAAACAGCGGCAACGATCTAAGGAGGCACACTTATTTACTAAATACTATATCGAAATACAGGATAACACAATATAATACAATATAATTGAAAATTGAGCTAATGAATCAAGCAAAATAGGAGAGAGAATGAGTCCCGTAACCGAGAGGCCTACTGTGAAATCTAGGTGAAACGGCTGAAGGCTCCCACACACTCCCCTGAACGCCAGAACTCGAAAGACGTCAGTCTGTTCTGCGACCGAGTTAATATAGAGTCCAGGTCCCGTGACCTATCGTGTTGTTCTCTGGGAGATGTAGTCTTCTTGTATAAGTTGCAGATTCGGTAAAATTATTCATGCTTTATATGATGTTATGATGTGGAATACTGATAGCAAAATTACAAAATTATTAAACCATGAGATGCTGGCACTTCGTCAAGTGCGCAGGGTACCGTACACCAACAGCTCCCTCCCGAGACTCTCACTTTCAACACCACAGCCGCTTCGTCTGTCTCCGGCCGTGCCCCTCGCGGGACAACGGAACCGCGGATTGGGACTCCGCACTCACTTCGCACTAGAAGTGCATCTCAGCCACACACACTCAAGAGTCTCAACCCAAGATAAGAATTAAATTCCCTTATCTTGATCCGTGCATGAAGTTTCCGGGTCTGCAAGGGTTAACACCTCTCCCTGCCTAGCCCCTTGGCTTTCACAGAGTCCATCCTTTATGTAACAATCTCGGTTTCCTATCCGCTGTCCCGAAGAGTCACCTCACCACCCAGACAGGACCGCTAAAATCAGTGGAGTGCACTTATCCTGTCCAGTGCAGTGGGGGACACCCCAAGAAGCGATAATGATCCCGGAAGAGCCCCCAAATTGTTGGAAATATCCTCAATAATTTTTGGTCAGGACGGTATCTCTGATAAAAGCAGTTTTTATTCGCGATTGCAATGGCGGGCGCCCTGATGGCAGAAGCGCACCTATGGACAGTTTTTATACCTTTTCTCCCATATGTTTTCCCCTCCCCTCTCCCCTTTGGTTGGATATTACAGGTTACAATTTTACCCGAGGTTTGCATTTGTTAATTCCATTCTGAAATTTGTTCACTTGCTATCCTGTGCCAGTCAGTCAGCATCCTGCTGTTTTTGTTTCCAAGATGTCTCGGTACTCTTATCGTATTGATATGTTGATTCCCTTCAAAGCTTCTTCCATTCTGTCCTAGATGCCTTTGTCAAACAAAGAGCCGGGGGGGTGGGGGGGGGGGTGGGGGGGGGGGTGGGGTGGGTGATATGTCAAACTTGTATATTTTTGCAATGTGTTCAGTTTTGGGCCCCTCACTGCAAGAAACTTGTATATTTTTGCAATGCGTACAACAAAACACTAAAACATACATTGTTGCTAGTTTATACAGGCATATTGTTAATTATTTTAACTTCTCCTCTTTGGATCCTTTATTACTCAGGTCTTATTTGTCCAGCACCAAAAATCAGTAGTTCTATTTCAGACAGCAGGACAGACAGGAGCTGCAGTCTTTGTACCTAATAACTTCTACCTAATAACTACAAATTGCTTCACTTATATAATGAGACCTTGAAATACAATATTCTTATCTTATTCTAAATGCAGAAACAACATTTGATTCCCACAGAGACCAGTCATGAGTGGTGTTCCCCAGGGGTCGGTGCTGGAACCTGTCCTCTTCAACATCTTTATTGATGACTTGGATGAGGGCATTGAGTGCACCCTCAGTAAGTTCGCAGGTGTCACCAAATTGGCAGGGAGTGTCGATTTGCCTGAGGATAGAGAGGCCCTGCAGAGAGATCTGGATAGGCTGGAGAACTGGGCTGAAGCCAACGGGATGAGGTTCAACAAGACCAAATGCTGGGTTCTGCACTTTGGCCACAACAACCCCAGGCAGCACTATAGGCTTGGGGCAGAGTGGCTGGAGTATTGTGTTGAGGAAACGGATCTGGGGGTACTGATTGATGCTCGGCTGAACATGAGCTGACAGTGTGCCCGGGTGGACAAGAAGGCCAACTGCATCCTGGCTTGCATCAAAAACAGTGTTACTAGCAGGAACAGGGAGGTAATTGTTCCCCTGTACTCAGCGTTGGTGCGGCCACACCTTGAGTACTGTGTTCAGTTTTGGGCCCCTCACTGCAAGAAAGACATTGCAGACCTGGAACATGTTCAGAGGAGGGCTACAAAGCTGGTGAGGGGTCTGGAGCACAGTCCTTACGAGGAGCGGCTGAGGGAGCTGGGATTGTTCAGCCTGGAAAAGAGGAGGCTCAGGGGAGAACTTATTGCTCTCTATAACTTCCTGAAGGGAGGTTGTAGTGAGCAGGGGGTTGGCCTCTTCTCTTGTGTAATCAGTGATAGAACTAGAGGGAATGGTTTTAAGCTGAGCCAGGGGAGATTCAGGCTGGACATTAGGAAGTATTACTTCTTGGAAAGGGTAGTCAGGCATTGGAATGCACTGCCCAGGGAGGTGGTGGAGTCACCGACCATGGGAGTGTTCAAGAAACGTTTGGATGTGGTGTTGAGGAATATGATTTTGCCAGGAAGTATTGGTAATGATTGGACTAGATGATCTTCTAGGTCTTTTCCACCCTTGATAATTCTGTGATACAATACAGTCAGTTGCATAAGACACAGCATTGTCAGGAAAAGCAGCACTATGACCGGATTGAGCATAGAATTAAACAGTCCTCTTGCCGTCGGGGACCATTCAAGAAGCACTTCCATCAGTGATGTTCTCCATCACTCTTTCTAGGACACGATGTATCTACTCTGCATCATGGTAAACAGTAATTAGAGTTTCCCATCCATTGTCCTGAATGCAGGTGGTACAGATCATCATGATGCAACAGTTTCTTTACTAAAGCGAGATTCATTCCAATAGGAACAGGTGATAGATCTTGAATCAATGTGTAATTAGACTGTAATGACCGATATCATAGTATCATAGTATCATAGTCTCGTGCAGGTTGGAAGGGACCTTAGAGATCATTGAGTCCAACCCCCGGGATTCGAGTGTCCTGTGTAGCAGAGCGGCACCTCTACCACTTGCGCCACAGGGGATTCGAACCCGGGCCCTGGTGTTGCAAAGCAGCATTCCTACCACTGTGCCACCAGGGCACACTACGTATGTGTATGTAGTAATTGGAACTGAATAGTTAAGATCACACCCTATAATGCTAGTAAAATTGCAAACACAGATATCAGAATGGTTACTAGTACTCCTCGTAACATTAGCTATAAGTATGGAATCACAAGAAGTCCTCATACACACACATCATAGGTGAATTTGACTAAATACTACCAAGACTGAAACTTCCTTTCAAATTCATTTGCATTATCCCAAACCACCTTTCTAATTTCAGTAGGTAAAGTGCCATCCTCTCCTTCTCTCACGATGGTTGCTACCATGGATTGCATCCATATCTGGGCTTGGATGCAGCTGAGGGCTAGAGAAGTGTCTCCTTGAGCTTCCACAAGTGCATCTATAACCAACTGATAATCTTTCATATTTGTCCTCTCCCATGCTGGTAACACGTCTGATAAAAGCCACTGTTTTGTCCCCAACGCTGATAGAGAGAACTGCAGGGAACATTGCAATGCATATAAATTACTTGTGGCTGTACTTCATTTGTTCATGAGCACCTCAGCATCTATACTGCTTAGAACTCCCAACCCTGTTCCCAAAATATCAGTCACATCCCTCCGTGTTCTTCTAGTCAGGGTAAGGGTCCGATGGTATAACCATGTCCTCCAGCTTGCATAAGATACATTTTTAAAAGGTACACAAGTTGGTTTAATTACTGAAATATTAGTCTGCACTGATAGCTTTACCTGTTTAATCCAACACCGTTTCTCAAACACCACCTGCTGTTGACCTGTATTATTGATGGCATACAGTCCAATTTCATAAATCTGTGGAGTTAAGATCTTCTCTGGAGTGGAGATACATTCCACATGCCCTTCTATTTTGTAGTTTGTCGCATAAATAGCATCTCTAGCACAATGTATCAGGGCACACTCAACTTCCCCTCGCCCCCCAGGATTAAATATCGCATTCCCTACATATTTCTCATCCCCAAGGCCTATAGGAATCTCAAAAGAAGGAAGTAAACTGCTATTCCAATATATATTCTCTTCCCTATTTACCAGCTGAGTAATATAACAAGTCAATAACACAAGACTTACTTTCTTTCTCCCATTTCATCATTAGTCACTGATATCTTGTGTGCCCCGGTGGTGCAGTGGTAGGAATGCCGCTTTGCAACACCGGAGGCCCAGGTTTGAATCCCCCTGTGGCGCAAGTGGTAGAAGTGCCGCTCTGCTACACAGGAGGCTCGAATCCCAGGGGTTGGACTCGATGACCTCTAAGGTCCCTTCCAACCCGCACGAGACTATGATACTATGATCTGAATTGCTCTTTCATACATGGATCCATTAGTCACCCGACATCCCACTGTTATCACCTTGTCCCCCCCCCCCCCCTTTTAACCGTGTTAGCCACTATTTCAGTGTCTGATTAGCATGTTTGATGATCACTTCATCAGCACTGTTGTGCAGGATACCAAGCATATGGCAAGCATATGGCACGCCCCTTAACTCCTATAATAGCAGAATTAGGATATAATGATGGTGACATCAGTTCCGGTATCCACTAGGCCTAATTACTGTCAACCATTTAATGAGCATGATAACAATGGTTTGTTTTCTGTCACTTCCAAAATCCACCAATCTGGTCCTTGATGTCAGGTCCAGTCAAGAATGAAAAGGAATTAATCATTTGCCCTGTGGAAATAAAGCAGAGGGTGAGGGTGTCCATGCCATTATGTTAAGCACCCCAGCATGGTCAGTTACCTCACCAGCCTGTAAATGACTTAATTCATTCAGTGAACAAACATATCAAAGAAGATGACCGGTACTTGATCAGTCCATCAGAAGTGGCTGACCTTCACTTGATCAGTTATGAGGTTGAGAAATATTTGATTGCTCTGATTTCATCTGTATAACAGAAGAATATCCTAATAAGAGGGCCCTACGCCTGTCTCCAAGGGGGGCCTGTGACACCTGTTTGAATAAGAGTCACGGTGTTGTCAGTCTGCGTCACTGACTGGGCGGCGGCCAGATCTACTCTTGCACTGCCAGCGGTGGCTGGTCTGAGTGAGCTGGCAAAGCACTGGCCGACTGATTCCGGACTGTATTTGCTGTCATAATGCGTGGTCACACACTTCTCTTCCAGTTTCTTGGCAGATCACAGGGCTGTGTGGCACAAAGAGTTTGGATCGGCATTCTCTCGCCCTGTGCAACCCCCTTCTGCACTGGGACAGGGTCAATCTGGAATAGAACGAGCAGTTTTATTTACTTGCTCAGTTGTTTACAGTCCCTCTGTACATGACTAGGCTCCTCACAATTTCAGCATTTCATTCTTTGAGCTGTTCCTGCATCGAGTCAAGAAATGGGCAAAAATTTACCGTAGGGCTGGGCAGCATCCTGCTTAACTAATATAAGTGAGGCATTAGACAAATTAGTATCAGGTATCTGACAGATAACACATAACACCAAAATCCTAACTTGATCAAGGCACTGCCTGTTCATTTGTGCCTGGGCCTGAGGTGTAGCCCAGACCTGAAATCATAACACAACATAACTGTCAACAACTACAGCGAAAAGAAGTAAGATGCAGTGCAGGGAGATAGCATCATGACGAATGACATGGGGGGGCAGGGACACGGGTTGAATCCAGGCAGGAACAGTATGAATAAATTCTTCCTTCTCAAATTAGGTTAAGCCCTTCCATTATTTACTACCAAAAAGACAACAGTTTAGCAGCTGTTCTGTCTTTAGCAATAGAAATCTGCTGGAGTTTTGTACCAATTTTAACCCAAAGATCCCCATCAAGAGAGAACCCAGTTTTCAGAAATTCAGAAACATTTTTACTGCAACCTGTAAATAAATCTCTAAGGGGTCCCATTCTGTATTGATTTGTAACTAATTAGAAAAAGGCCTTCAACTTTTGCATACTCTGACATATAGATTTGAATGATCACTAAAATTTGTACAGCAAATACTTGTAGAGTGCTCACAACCACGCCTTTTAGACTAACAGATAATTAACAATCGTACAAACTTATGAAGTTGTATGTCAGATACAATCATTATTAGTGGGCAAATGTGCCAAAAATGTGTTTGCAGTGGATGCAAGAGGCAGTGCCAGCAGGGCATCCCCTGCTTCAAAGTGTGCTTTACCTTTCTCACCCATCACAGATTCTCTCCTGCTTCTGTTTCTTGCAGAGCCTGAAGGGTATTTCCAGTTGCACACCACATCCACATGGCCAGTGCATGATACAGAGCCCAAGTGAAACACCACCTTTAAAAACAGAGTAAACTATCAAATTTAGTTCTATTAGCATGCACCTTTGTCTCAAGTAATGCATAATCATACTTTAAAACTTCTGATTAGTAGGATGAAAAGAAGTGATCACTCTGTGATACAGAGCCATCCCCTTCACCTAAGATTTCTTTCCAGGTTTCATCTTCTCAAATTAAGAAAAGGCTAATTGATAGCTAATAACATCATGACTGAGCATTACTAATACATTAAAAGAGCTATTCCCGTAGATTCTAGCATTGGTAACATCAGATCCTATTTGATTCACATTCAATCTATTACTAAAATAGAAGAAGCACACAATGACCTGGGTAATGCCCTCCCCCCTGTAATGGCTGAAAGATAAGTGTGCAGTTCTTAATGGTCATATATCAATCGTCCACTGGATCTTCAAGGAGCTTTGCTAAGCCACACTCCTCTGCTGTTGTGCAGCCTGAATTTAAACTGCCTAAGCTAACATCTAGAGTTACCCGAAAGCTACAGAAATTATTTTAACAGCCTCTCAGGCAAATCATACCCCTCCTCTGCAAACAAGGATTCCAAGGCTTTTCCCTCAGTAACTGAAAAGGCCTGTGCTGATTCCAGAGAATCAACACCATCCTCCCCCTTCTTCTCTCCCTTTATCACCCCTTCGCATTCCTGAGATGGAACATCAGGGAGCAGCTGAAAACTCTCCCCCGAGCTAATAGAGCTCAAATTCCCTGGTTCTGCTGCTTTCGGCAAGCCATAAACGGCACCCGCAGTCACAATCCACACACCTCGCGAGCCGTGAAGTTTGTAAAAGCAAGCTCGTAACACCCCCCAAGCAGGGATATGCTGAAGAGCAGACTCATTTCCCGCTCCAGCAGCTGATAGTAACTGCGTCCCCGTGCCTTGAACCTTATCCAGGTCCATAGCCCGTGTGGCTGACTTACTCAGCCCCCCCTGAATCACCCACTGGATGAACCCCTCCATGCTATTAGAGGACAATGTGCCCTCAACGTACTTTGCCAGCACTTTTAAAATCTTTACCATCTCTTTAAATAATCCTGCCACCATGGTAAAGACTAGAACTCACTGGATCCATCCTCTAACCTGTCCACTCTTTCCAGACCTCGTCCGCTTCTCCCTGGACCTCCCATCCACTTCTTCCCCTCCCCTTCGCATTGCTGCCCGGGCACACAAGAAAAACATCATGATATAAATCTACCAATGGCTATTATATGTTGTAAAGGACATCAGAAATGTAACACTATACAGGAAACAGAAAACAAGACAATAGATCGGGTGGCAGAACAGGCAGTTGAAGAAGGCTTCAATTCCAGACAGTAAACTTAAATTCTTGTACAGCATAAGGTTGCCCATAGTTAATTTCATACGGGCTTAATCTTTCCTTGGCTCGGGGTTTAGTTCAAATTTTCAGAAGTGCCAGAGGCAGTGCTTGTGGCCATGGAATCCCAGCCTCTTGGCCAAGTTTTATTATTTACAGCGTAATCAAGTGGTTCATCTTTTCCACCTGGCCACTTGACTGTGGCCTGTAAGGTGTATGCAATTGCCAATTGATTCCCAAAAAAGTACTGATTTGTTGAACCACTTTAGCAATAAAATGTGGGCCTCGATCTGAAGAGATTGTTCCTGGCACCCCGAACCTTGGAATTATTTATTGTAACAAAACCTTTGTTACTTCCCTAGCCTTGTTAGTTCATCAAGGGTATACCTCAGGCCATCCTGAAAAGGTATCTGTTAAAACTAACATGTACCTATACCCCCCTTTTCTTGGGAGCTCTGAAAAATCCACCTGCCGTTGATGCCCTGGATAATTCCCTCTCCCTATTTGCCCTAACTGAACTTTGTGGCCTATTTTAGAATTATTTTGTAAACAAACTTCATGTTGCTGGGTCACTTGTCTGATGGTAGTATACAAATTTCAGGCGACGTCTTGAACAAGATATTTATATAATGCTTCTGCTCCTGAGTGGGTTTTCCTATGTTCAGTCATCACCACAGCCCATAATATGGCTGCTGGAATAATTATTTTCCCTTGTGTTTTAAAGGCCCATCCTTCCTCTTTTATCTGCCCTTCTAAGTCATTTATCAAGTTCCAATCCTCTTTTGAGTACTTTGGCTCACCATCCACCTGAATTTTACCGTCTGGAATCAAGGAAGCCTCCACTACCTCACCCTCTGCTGCTCGCTTTGCTTCTCTGTCAGCCAGCGCATTTCCCATTCCTTCAGCACTGTCTCCCCTTTGGTGGGATCGACAGTGCATTATAGCAACCTCCTCCGGCTGTTGCACTGCCTCCAAGAGTCTGAGTATTTCTTCAGCGTGTTTAAATACCTTTCCCTTAGGTTGACAACAGTCCTCTTTCTTTCCATATTGCTCCATGTGCATGAACAACTGTCATGGTTTTGTAATTTTGTAATTTTGCTATCAGTATTCCACATCATAACATCATGTAAAGCATGGATGATTTTGCCGAATGTGCAGTTCACAGAAGAAGACTACATATCCCAGAGAACATCACGGTCAGGGATAAGTCACGGGACCAGGACAATCTCATTCCCAGGCTGGAGTTCTCTCTCTCTCGGACTTCTCGGAGAGTGGGAAGTGTTCCAGCCGTGTTGCCTAGAGTTCACAGTAGGCCTCTTGGTTTTCAGGGACTCTCTCTCTCTGTTTCGTTCGATTTATTAGCCTCAATTATATTATATTGTGTTATCTTGTATTTCGATATCATATTTAGTAAAATAAGTTTTTCCTCCTTAGATTGCTGCTGTTTTTATCCCATTTCCCCTTTTTCCCTTCCTTTCCAGGCCCGGGGGGCCCTATGGGGTGGCTCCCCCCTGTCACAGGCATAGGTAAATCTAGGTAACCCGTGACAACAACACTAAAGGCGTATTTTGAATCAGTCTATATGTTTATCCTTTTCCCTTTTGCCAGTTCTAGGGCCCTTGTGAGGGCTACTATTTCAGCTTTCCGTGCTGGGTTGTTTGGAGGCAAGGCCTTAGCCTCTATTACCTTATCAGTGGTTGTTACTGCATATCCTGCTTTACGAATCCCATGTCGAACAAAGCTGCTCCCGTCTGTCTACCAGGTATCTTCTGCATCCGCCTTCTTCTCTCAGGTCTCTGCGACTGGAATAAACTGCTTCAATAGTCTCTAAACAGTCGTGAGACACAGGTTCTCCTGTAACTCCACAAAGAAAAGCAGCTAGATTTACAATATTTGTTACTGTTATTTCTACATCATCTTGTTCCACTAAAATGGCTTGATATTTCAGAAATCTCTGAGGGGAAAGCCAATGTCCCCCTTTTACCTCCAGCACTGTAGAAACCGTGTGGGATACCAATACAATTATCTTCTGCCCCATTGTAAACTTTCATGCCTCTTGGATATTGATTACCAAGGCAGCCACAGCCCTTAGGCATCCAGGCCATCCTTTGCTTATTTCATCAAGCTGCTTAGAGAAGTAAGCTACTGCCCTCTGGTATGGTCCAAGATTTTGGGCTAAAACTCCCAAGGCTATCCCCTGTTTTTTCATAGGAGAATAGCAGAAAGGGCTTAGTGACATCTGGGAGTCCTAATGCTGGGGCCTTCATCAACTCCTGTTTCAACTGCTGAAATGCTCTTCTGGTCTCCCCATCCCAAATCAGATCCTTTGGGAAAGATTTTAACATCGCGTAGAGAGGTTTTACCATTATTCCATAGTTTGGTATCGATAAACGGCACCATCCTGTCATTCTAAGGAATGTTAGCAGCTCCCTGGAGGTGCATGGCTCAGGGGTTTGACAAATAGTCGCCTTCCAGACGGGTCCAGCGTCCGCATCCCCGCAGCGATTTCATATCCCATATCAACTTGCTGTTGAGCCACCTGTGCCTTCTGTGGAGAAACTTGATACCCATTAAGTTCAAAGCAATTCAACAAACTGTCCACTTCGCACATAACTCCTTTGTTTCTGTAGCTATTAAAAGATCATGCACATATTGTAATAACACCCTTGCATCAGATGAGCGTTCCCACTGCTCCAAGTTCTTAGCCAACTGATTCCCAAATATTGTAGGACTACTCTTAAATCCTGGTGGAAGCACAGTCCACGTAAGTTGTGATTTTCGTCCTGTACTGAGATTTTCCCATTCAAAAGTGAATCACAGCTGGCTATCTTTGGCTAATGGCAAGCAGAAAAAGGCATCCTTCAAAACCAGGATGGTAATCCATGTTAATTCGGTGGATAATTTGGTGAGTAAAGTATTCGGATTAGCTAGTAGAGGACTTACATCCTCTGCTATCTTGTTAATTGCTCTTAGGTCTTGGAAATCTATGTATTCCCACCTGTTTTCCCAACTCAAACTTTAATGGTTTAGAAAAATACACCTTTTCTGGTTGACCTGTGGCCCCTTTTACCATTGCAAAATTTTCACTTAATAGCATCAAAAATTCATTTAAAACAGAATAAGTAGCTTCTCTATACACCAAAAACTCTATACTTCACTGTTCAATCCTTAACTTTATTTTAACCAGTGGATCTGCTAGAGTAGATTCCCCAGGTTCACGTCAATCACTTTCCACCGGGGCTTGGTTCTTAACACAGGCCCCCCCCCACTTTTCCAGTCCTTCTGTGGGCATTCTCTTTCCAGTGTCCTTTTTTCCTACAGATGGCACACTGTTCTTTCTCAACCAGTCTCCTTACTGCCCTTGGCCCCACCTCCTGCAATGCTGTTAATCTAAAGTGCCATTTAGGGGCCACTTTTCCCCATCTTCTAACTTACACAATAACCACCACTGATTACAGTACTTTATCAAAGTCTTTTTACTCAGACTACCTCCTGGTCCTCCTGCAATTTCTCTCCAGTGTGCTAAAACACACCTGAGGGGTGTTTTCTTGGGTACCTCCTTTCCTTGCGAACTCCCCATGGTACTCCTCTGTAGATTTGCTACCCCCCAGGAGTCCCCACAGATAACTCCTTATACTTCAAAATTTCCCTAAAACAGTCCCCAAAACTCATTCCACCAGTCATACACGCACTCTGGGCACGAATGACACCAACAACCTTAATATCTTTCTGTACTGACTAAACAAATTATCACATATATCAGACAACACTCGCTAGTTCTGTGGAAGCAGCAGCACTCATTTCATCCGTCCCTATAATTTATAACATTTTTCCATTCTCATTCCACTCCAAATAATTCATTTACTCATATAACACACACAATCATTTCATTTCCTCCCTAAAACTCGCCAACTGTTTCCCTTAGAAGAACTGACTTACAGGGCAAGAACTCCAACTCACACTTATATGCAAACACTCTCAATCACACATTCTGCCAGCATCACACTTCACTAAGTCAGAGCTGCAGACTCTTTCTCAAGCACTCTGATAGCAATTCCTCAAATACACAGTACCTGGCCATAAACAACAGATGGTAACAGCAGCAATAACACAACTTTATAATTTCCACTGGTGATAACAGTAATAACACAATCTCTAAGTCCTGCTTTTACAGTCACAGAAATCCACAAATCATTCCACAAGATACCTTTTCCCTGCCTACGACTTATGGGTCCCCTTTGTAGGAATTCCCCAAGGAGTTTTCCTACCCCAGCCGGCAACCAACCAAACTTGTGAGCTCACCCATCCAGGGGAAGCGGCAGCCATTTTTCTTATACCCTGCATAGGATGTCTCCTTACTACTTGCGGGACCCCCTTATCCCATACACATACCTTTCTGCCAATGAATGGTCCTTGTCTGCTCCCGCAGTGATCAGGTGAGGAAGGGGAGTCCTTCTGAGAAACCTCGGGGTGCACCAAAGGCTTCACCTCTCTCATCTGGTCCCACAGCCAAACAGAGATGGTACCATCTGAGTCGCAAAAATTGACGTATGGAATCAAACTCTATAACCAGAATTAGGTTATAAAGCAGGTATGTGTTTATTCAGTGTTGAGCACATGGGGGATTGCTCCTCCTATCATGTGCACCAATAGACAGGAACATTAGAAAGTTATAGAGCAAGCGTATACATATGCAACAGATTTCCAAGAAATCATTAACATACTCATTGTTTTTCCAGGAACTCATTTACATGCTGTCCCTCTTACTGACGTGTGCAGTCTGTAGCAGGGGTCTCGCTCCAGTGGTCGTTGGGATGAAGTCAGAAGTCTTCCTCAGGTTGACCTGTCTTCTTTGACCCAGCTCCTTCACTCAATCCAGTCAACACCAGTTTCTTTGGCTGCCTTTCCCTTATGTTTGCCCAGCTGCATTGTCTTGAATACAAAAATGTCATCACTTCCCACTGGTCCTTTTCTTCTGACTTTCCCCAAAGGCTAGGATACTTAATCTTCATGTAAAAGGCCACTAATTACCTGATTCCTACTTTCACCTCAAATGAAACAGTATGGTTCGAAGAAAGGGATGGACAAAGTAGCCAGTGGGCTGAGCTACGAACTGTGTGGTTGGTCATAACTCCAGTGCCTGCCAACAGCACACTGAACATCTGCACATACAGTTGGGCATTCTACTGAGGGCACACACTCTGGATAGCACAGTGGACCACTTGGGATTGGACAATCCATGTTCAACCTATCTGAGGCAAAGATACATGGGTTGATATGTGGAATGCAGTTGAGCACAGAACCATACAAGCATACCATGCCTCTGGACATCAATCCTTGCAGTCACCGGGCAATGATGAAGCTGACACACTGGCTTGAGTTCAGTGGTTAGGAAGTACACGAGCAGAAGACCTGCCCACTGGCTGATCAGAAATTATGACATGCAAGACAGAAAACCATGTGGGCAGCAGCTAAAGCACGGGGGCTGCCCATACAGTTACCAGATATTGTCCAGGCATATCAGAACTGTGAAGCTCACTCATGAATGAGACCACGCCAGAAACTACAGCCCATCTCGCTAGAAGACACAACCCATTACAGTGAAGGCAGATTGATTATATAGGTCCCCTTCCTCAATCTGAGGGGGGCAGATATGCCCTAACCTGTGTCAATACAGCAAGTGGATTGACACAAGCCTATTCTGTAGCAAAGGCAAACCAAGCCCATACCATTAAAGTTCTAACTAGGTTAATGGCACCATACAGGACTCCTGATGTCATTGAAAGTGATCAAGGTACATATTTCACAGGTGCAACCATGCAAAAGTGGGCTGGAGACAACATCAAATGGCAGTTTCACCTGCCCTATAATCCCAAGGGAGCAGGCCTAATAGAAAGCTATAATGAGATCCTGAAGGCTGCTCTGAAGGCAGATTCACAGTCCTTGCAGGGGCAGACCAAGAGGTTTTATGAAACCCTGCAAGACTCAAATGAAAGACCGAGAGATGGCAGACCCAGTGCTTTAAGAATGTTGCAGACAACTCAAGCCTCCCTGCTTCAGATACAAATTACAGGCAAGAACACTTCGCTCAAGCCACAAGTTAGCACCATGAGTAATCTTTTGCTCCCTGCCCCTGAGGGCCTAGAACCCAGGAAACACAAAGTAAAATGGCCCTGGAAGGTGCAAGCAGGACCAAAATGGTGTGGTCTCTGTTGCCGTGTGCGCCCATGGTTCAAACCCCCCCTTGTCCCGGGTTCTAGCGTTACCCCCCCACTATGGCCAAAGAGCCACCATGACTCAGCAAGAAAGATGGCAAAATGGCATTTATTAGGAGTAATTAGCACCTTATATACCTTAATCACTTCATCTACACCCCCTAGGGTGTACATTTGAAATGCACGCCCAAGACACAACACAAGGTAAGGGACTGAACAGGGGAGGTACAAACAACGTCACAGCCCGAATCCTTGCCTACAACATCTCCCCCCTTCCAAATACAACAGGGTTCTGCCTTGTTAGTGCCTACAATAGGTCTCCTTGCACCTTGGGGGAGATTGTTAGTGGTTGGAGAAAAAAAAAAAATTAAAAAATCAGTAAACCCTCCAGTAATTGATGCATGGCCAGCAGAGGTAGTAGTTGACACCCCTGTTTTCACTGCAAAGGGGACATTAATCATGTCCATGTGGCAAGTTAAAACCTCCCTTTGGTACCTGATATAATGATTCAGCCACAGAAATCAGCCCAAAGGGTGCAGTATCAAAGACCAGGATGTGCCCCAATACAGGCAGAGGTGTTGACTCAAGACTGAAATACAGCTTGTGTCTTACCATGGAGGTCAGACCTACCCCTCCTCATCCTTATTAAGCATTTGTTTTACTCCCCTTGAGGTTACAAGTTCACAGGACAGCCCACAGGAGCAACATCACTCCAGCATGCTCCAGCATCCATGAGGAAACGCCATGACACCCTATGGTGCACAGCTGAACTTTAGGGAACTGGTGAGCATGAATCAGAACTGCTACTGGTCCTTGAAAAAAGATATGCCTCCAGAAAGAGCATCAAGTGCTGGCCCAACAGAAACACATTAAAGACCATCAGTAATTGCCTTAATTGTCTTGATGTTCTAGATTGCAGCAGGTGTTACGCATGTATCATGATGTACATCGAATTTTAAGCCACTGGATTGTGTGGGCTCACTCCCTACCTGTTCAGTCATTGGTTCATTCTGTGAAGGGGTGGAGCGTATGTGAAAGACAGAACTGGTTTTCTTTTGTTGTCTCAAAGCTTGCTTCATGAGGCCTTCCTGATGATAAGACTCTGACTGACAACTGTTAAGTATCCTGGAGGGCGGATGGTGGGTGTCATTGTGCCATACTTTCCCTATCGCCTACCTTCACTTCCCCGTCTCCCTAAAAACGGCTAGGACTTTAATAAACTGGTTGGACCAACATTTGAACCGTTGCTTCTTAATCTCATGCCGGGTATACACATATCAAAGAACCTTGCCTCCCTCCTACAAATTGGAGCGAGACATTTTTATTGGCGTAGTCGGCAGGATGCCCGCCGTGAGAGTATTGTCCTTCCAAAAACTCCAAAATTTTTCTGTATGAAGAGTGAGCAAAGCCTCAAAATGGTGGTAAGGTAACATTTTGCTATAGAAAGGGAAAGGGGAACTTCACAGAAACCAAGACAAAGGGTAACTGTACATTTAAAAGTGCAGGGAAAGGGGGAATTACAGACACTTAGTCAAAATAAAGCCAGAGAAGAGGGCAATAAAGATAAGAAGAAACTGTCCGGAGACCTCTGACAAGAAGGATTAGATCCCCCCCGGGCAAGATGATGCCGACATGGGAGAACAATAACAGCAGATAACTCCAAGAAGAAAACAGAAGAAGAATTTCACCCCAAAACATCGGCAAGGGTCGCGGGGAATGGGGTCAGGGGGAATGAGGGAATGGGGTTGCGGGGAACGGGGCCATAGGGAATGTAATGAATATGTAATCAAACTGAGGAGGAGACTATTGATTATGTATTAGCTTGACCTATAACTGTAACACACTTTTCTCCTTACGGTGTGCAAGTTTGGAGGAGCTATCCCCCTTGCACCCGGCGCTGCGCAACGCTGGAATAAACATACCTGCTTTATAACCCATCTCTGGATTATAGAGTTTGATTCCACAAGTCAATTTGGCACCCCAGATGGGACCCTCTCTGTTCGGCTGCAGGACCAGCTGAGAAGGGGGACGCCTTTGGCGCGCCCCGAGATTTCTCGGAAGGACTCCCCTCCCTCATCTGATCACTGCAGGAGCAGACAAGAACCATCTATCGGCGGACCAGGTATGTGAAATGGGGGACCTGTAAGTCGTGAGGAGACGTCCTACGCAGGGCACAGTGGAGTCGGCGTGCTCCCCCCCAGGGATGTGAGCTCACGGGTTAGGTTAGGTTGCCGGCTGGGTTAGGAGGACTCCCTAGGGAGTGCCTACAAAGGGGCCAGTAAGTCGTACGCATGGTAAAAGAGCTATTGCTCACATTCAGGTGATTGCTAATTGGGCAGAGCTTGTCTGCTCTCTGGTACAGGGTGATTTGGGTAATCCTGGGATAATTGGTATCGTACAGCGCTGTTTATATAGGTGACCTAAGTCAACAACTAGCACCGGTGTTCTTAACATCTTTGGTTAAGCTTAACAAATGATATATTGTAATTCTGTTTTTTTAATTCTGTAATTCTGAATTGTCGTGTGAGTGTGGTGTGAGTGAGACGCAGCACAGCTGCAGGGCGAGTGAGGAGTCCCGACCCGCGGTTCCGTCCTCCCGCGAGGGAAACGGCCGGGGACGGACGAAGCGAAAGTTGTCTCCAATACTTGTTTATCTATGTTTTAATACGTGTTTATTTTGTATTATTAATTACCGATTGTTGTAAAGTATGTGGTCATAAGTTATAACAATGCTGTTGTGTCAGAAGTGGTTTTACTTATAAAAGAATACAGTGGTTTATATTAAGTTACGATGGGAAAATCACAGAGCAAAGAGGTCCCTGCGCGCTCACCCCTGGGGTGTATACTGGCACATTGGCGAGATATCGCTGGGGAACCAGGAGGAACCCTGAGCCGAAAAAAAAATCCTGATTAAATATTGTAATCAGTGGTGGTTGATGTATAAGCTAGAGGACAGGGACAATGAACATATAGAGGGATGTCTGTGTGGAATGAGTATCAAGCCATTTATGTGATACTGTGTTCTGCCTGCGAAGAGGTGTAAGGGAGGTGGGTCAGTCAGTGCTGGCTCTGTGGCGAGAGGTGTATAACTGAACGATATGGATTGCTAAGGGAAAGTTATAAGGTAGTAAGAGTGTTTATGGAAACTGAAGAACTGTGTTGTTTGATTTGTGGGTTTTGAAGGGAATGGGACAAACTGTTTGGCTGGTATAAGAAAGTGTAGTTGTTAATGTCATACGGAAGTATTGTTGAGGGTACGTGGAAGTGTAAATGAGGGTACAAATAGTGGAATAGTGTACAGAGGAAAAAGGGTTAAAGAGAAAGTGAGTTTATCTGTGCTGGCATGAGAACAACCCCCCCGCACCGTTCCCCTGCAATCAGAACTCTCAGAGTGGGAGAGGGAGCCAGGGTCAGAGACTGCTGCTGTAAACAGCAAAGGGGAAGGTGGAGAGGACAGGGCACTGGAAGTGAGAATAGCCTTCATGTGCAGAGATCTGGGAAATCTGAAATCTGGGCAGCACTGGATGGTTCTGGAGAGGAGGTGAAATGTAATGATTAGAGTTTGGAAAGTGAGAAAGTTTGGGAAGGACACAGGTTGAGGAAGGCAAAGATAAAAACAGGGATGTCAGGTCTGAAGAGAGGTGTACAATAAGAAGAAAACAAAACAAACACCTGATTGAGAATCAGAGATGTTCAGGAAACTGAAAATAATAACAGCTGTTACTGTTGTGGTGCTAGAGTAGGGCCATAGGACCCAGAAGATCCCCCACGAGGAAAGGGGGGGAGGGAGGCTTGAAGAGCCCAGGGAGGGCTCTGCCCCGCGGGAATGAAAGCAGTGTGCAAACTGCAATGGGACACTGGTAGAGAAATCCGACCAAGCTGAGTGAGAAGGAATTGTCTCTGATTGCAGAACTGAACAATGAGAACTTGGGAAGTTAACCCTAGCAGATACACCAATGAAACTGCAGCTAAGGAAGCAGGATAAAGTAGTTCATTTTCTGATGGATATGGGAGCTTCTTACTACCCATAGTTGGTTTTGTAACATTAGTAGGTGCTACTGCCCAACAAGAAAAGGCTTACCTTTGGAATTAATTAAATATAAGCTAAGAAAACAAGTAGGAATACAGGAATTCTTGTACCTGTCAGGTTACCCTGGCAAGAAATTTAATAAAACTGGAGCTAAGGGTCAAACAATATTGGCTGATTAAGAATTGTAAGTCTGACTATTAACACAAACTGGGAAAAACAATGTTATACCCCCAGGAGCCACAGCAATCTCAAATAAGACACACTTAGGGGTGTGGGCATCAGGGCCAAAAATTAAGCCCTAAATACAAGTTAAAAGCAAGAGCTCACCCACTCAGGGTAAAGTGGTGCCCTTTGAGGATATGTGACTGTAGAAGGACAAAAGAAATAATAGATAATTTTTTGAGTTTGAATTACTAATTGAATGGGAATCCAAGTACAAAACTCCAATTTTGCCAATTTGCTAAATTTTCGGATAGCAAGTGCTTTAGTTTGGTAGAAGACATGAGGACAAGTAATGGAATTGTTGAATGGATACACTCAGTGATGGAAAATCCATGCACTTTTTCAACCAAGTTAAGGAATGAATAGGTGGAGTTTACCTTCTGGATTTGAGGGATGTCTCTTCTGCCTGGTTTGGCTAAAGGAAGCCTAAGGTTATTTGCCTTTGAATAGGAAAACCCTAATAAAGGGAGAAGAGACTCAGTTAACCTGGACAGTGTTACCCAGGGTTGTGAGAACAGCTTAATGATTTTTGAGAACTGGTCAACTCATGAGCCTGAGACCTGGGATCCTCCATCCTAGGGTGGAACTTTACTGGAGCGTGTGGATGCCACAGCAACAAAAGGACTGTGTACAATAGACTGAGAGTTTGCTGAGTTTCTTAGTTTACAGAAAGCACAAATAACTCAGAAATTACAGCTGGACTTTGAACCTTAAGGACTGCCTAGAAAGAAGCCATCTGCTAAGCCCCTGAGCTGCAAACTGCCAAGGAACTCCATACGTTCCCAGGAATGACAGGAGGGTGCTGACCATGGATACACAGCTACGGACTGATGGTAAACCTCAAACAGCTTGAAGTGAGTAAGGGATGGTGCCTGAGGGCAGTGGCTGCACTGGTGTTCAATATTCAAGAAGCCTATAAATCTACACTGGGCCAAAGGACACCAGTTTTAATATCTCATACAGTGTTTACTGTATTGGAGGCAAAAGGGGGACATTAGTTCATTGGCTCTCACCCCAAAGATTCCTGAAATACCAGGCCATCCTGGTAGAGCAAGGTGATGTAGAAATAATTGTGACTAATATTGTCAACCCAGTATCTTTCCTTAGCGGAACTCCCGGAGAACCAGTATTACATGACTGCTTTGAATCAACTGAAGCTGCACATTCCAGCCGGTCAGTCGAACCTGAAGGACGAACCCTTAGAAGATGCAGAAGACACCTGGGTTACCAGCAGCTGCAGTTTTATGAGACAAGGAGACTGTAAGGCAGGACATGCAGTAACTGCTACTGACCAGGTAATTGAAGCACAACCACCAGCTGTGGGGACTTCCCCTCAGAAGACTGAAATAACTGCCTTGACAAGAGCTTCAATCATATGGACAGATGCTAAATATGTGCCACACGCTCATAGTACCATCTGAAAAGAGCAAGGATTGCTCACACACAAGGAAAACAGCCTGATTTAAATCTACCAATGGTTATTATATGTTGTAAAAGACATCAGAAATGTAACACTGTACAGGAAACAGAAAATAAGATGATAGATCAGGTGGCAGAACAGGCAGTTGAAGAGGGCTTCAATTCCAGACGGTAAACTTAAAATCTCTGAAGCCAAGTCAAAACCTGTAAAATATTCTAAAGAGAACAGGAGTCCAATTAATGATTTAGAAAGGAATAGAGCAAGCTGACAGATGGGTGCATGCCCAAATGGACACATTGTTATGCCCTTTAGTATTTTATGGAAATTGGTTATAAAGGAAGATAAGAGAATATATTGGGCAAACTAACACTACAAAGTACAGTCCCAGTACCAGGAACAGGGCACAAGTGGGCCTCACGGGAGAGGGCCTTCCAGGGCAACAATGGCAAATTGATTTCACAGAACTCCCAAGAAAAGGGGGGTATTGCTGTATGAAAATTTCTGTAACCTTAGAAACAATTGAGGATGCTGCTGCAGATGCCTGATGGACAATCCAAAAGGAGGTATCCTGTTTATCCAAAGATGCACTGCAACATGGAGTAGGCAGGGATAACACCGATTGGGGAATAGTTTTCTCTGGACCATGGGATAAACTTACTAGTTGCCAAATTTAGGATGACTAAAACAGTTTTTCTTAGCCTGCGTCACCTTGCTACTCTTGGTGTGTTTTACTCGTGTTGTTATAAGATGCCTTTTGTGTCTGCACCAAGGTACTGGAAGGGAATACGAGGTTTGGAAGAGACATGAGCTGAGACAAAAGGTAGAGAGCGGAGCCTATTTTGAGACCCATTAAGAATCTAGCAGGTAAAAGCCTGCTAGATTAAAGAAAAGGGGGGAATTGAAGAGTGAGCAAAGCCTCAAAATGGTGGTAAGGTAACATTTTGCTATAGAAAGGGAAAGGGGAACTTCACAGAAACCAAGACAAAGGGTAACTGTACATTTAAAAGTGCAGGGAAAGGGGGAATTACAGACACTTAGTCAAAATAAAGCCAGAGAAGAGGGCAATGAAGATAAGAAGAAACTGTCCGGAGACCTCTGACAAGAAGGATTAGATCCCCCCCGGGCAAGATGATGCCGACATGGGAGAACAATAACAGCAGATAACTCCAAGAAGAAAACAGAAGAAGAATTTCACCCCAAAACATCGGCAAGGGTCGCGGGGAATGGGGTCAGGGGGAATGAGGGAATGGGGTTGCGGAGAACGGGGCCATAGGGAATGTAATGAATATGTAATCAAACTGAGGAGGAGACTATTGATTATGTATTAGCTTGACCTATAACTGTAACACACTTTTCTCCTTACGGTGTGCAAGTTTGGAGGAGCTATCCCCCTTGCACCCGGCGCTGCGCAACGCTGGAATAAACATACCTGCTTTATAACCCATCTCTGGATTATAGAGTTTGATTCCGCAAGTCAGTATGTACCTCCTGGAGTTGCAAGGACCGATAATTTTGGTAACTTAGATGTGAGCACCTCTCCAGGAAGACCGCTCCATATTCTGAAACTTTACTGCTTATGTGTTTACCTCTGGGGGACGTATGAATTAATTTTGACTATTTGCTCTTGTTTTATACGTGTGTGCCTCCTCGGGAAGACTATATCGCATTTTTGTGGTTTAAGTATCTAGTAACGTATTTTGGAATTTGAAAGTTTTCTGTGTGCACCTCTTGGGGAAGTGAGGAAGTAATTTTTTGACGTTTGTGCCTCTCTGTCACGGTTTGAACGAAAAATCCACCTGCGTCCGTGACAGGGGGATGTGGGCCCCGGAGGGGCCCTAGGCCGAAAGGAAAAAGTTAATTAGGAAAAGAAAACAGCGGCAATGATCTAAGGAGGCACACTTATTTACTAAATACAATATCGAAATACCGGATAACACAATATAATACAATATAATTGAAAATTGAAAATTGAGCTAACGAATCAAGCAAAATAGGAGAGAGAATGAGTCCCGTAACCGAGAGGCCTACTGTGAATCTAGGCAAACGGCTGAAGGCTCCCACACACTCCCCTGAACGCCAGAACTCGAAAGATGTCAGTCTAGTCTGCGACAGAGTTAATATAGAGTCCAGGTCCCGTGACCTATTGTGTTGCTCTCTGGGAGATGTAGTCTTCTTCTGTAAGTTGCAGATTCAGTAAAATTATTCATGCTTTATATGATGTTATGATGTGGAATACTGATAGCAAAATTACAAAATTATTAAACCATGACACTCTCCAAGAAGTTTATTCCTTTCTGAGAAACCTAGAAGTGTTTTGTAACTTGTGTGACTTTAAGCTTGAAGTTTTTCTGGCCTGACAGGGTAGCCAGGAGCGATTTAGGTGTTTACACTTTCTTTGTAAGTGTTGATTGGGCTTCTTGGTCTTTTGTGAAAGGGAGGAATGATTGTAGCATTTGCATTTGTTTGATAGGTGCGTGTCTCCCTGGGGAGGGGTAAGAAGTTAAGTGCACCTTTTCTTCCCTTAGTGTAGATCTTTTAGGGTATTGAGAAATGATTGAAAGTATTGCCACTATGAAAAGTGAAAATTTGCTATTTGACCTTTTAGAAAAGCATGGTGCTCGGCCCTCTTTATCAGGGGTGGACTGGGCACGGCAAAACTGGTATAACTTGCAGAGTGTTTCAGACCGTATTAGTGTTCTGCAAAGGAATGCTCGTACCCGAGCTGGGAAAGGAAAATCGCTTATTTGTGCGGTGCTCGGTGCTGCTTTAAAAGCTGCCGTAGAGTTCCGAGATGAAAAGCATTCGGCAGAAACCCAAACCATACAAGCATTACAGGAATCAGTTAAAGTAATGCAAGAATTGGTAAAAACTGCAGAATCAAATAGTGAACCTTGAGGAACAATTACAAAGAGAGCAACATAATACAGTCTTGTTGCAAATGGCTTTTAAGGAACTATTAACATATAAGAATACTAGCAATACTGCTGTCCATAATTTGCCTCAAGAGAAAACTTTTCCTCAGAAGGAACTACAAGGAATAAAGGAAGGGCTTGGCAAATTAGAGGACTCGCCAGCCCAATTGTGTCCTTTGATAAAAACTGAATATACATTTGATAACAGTGAGGATCTGGACCCTCAAATGAATGTTAAAGAAATTCCCTTCTCTGCCACTGAATTGGCAAAGCTGAGAAAGGATTTTAGCCGCTCTCCAAAGGAATCAGAGACGGAGTATGTTTGGAGGGTTAGTCTCACTGGCGGAGACCAAATACTGTTAACTCAAAAGGAAGCTGAAGGTTATTGGGGGCCTGGAGTATTTTTAACTACTGGTAACAACTGTGCTCCTTGGTCCCTAATGCAGAGGGCTGCCTATTGGGCAGGTGGTCTTAACCCTTTAGAAAGGGGAGACCCGCTTGCTATTAATGGGACAGTTGATCAATTGGTTGAAAGTGTTCAAAAAGCTGCTTGTCTGCAAATGATGTATGATAGAAAGCTGCAGCCACATCATGAATCACCTATGATGATGCCTGTTGATCCTGAAAGGATGACTCCTTTAATCAGGGGGCTTCCAGAATCACTAAAACCTATAGGCATACAACTACAAGGAAAAATACAAGCTATGCCTCAGGGACAAAGAACCCTTGTAGCATTAGAAGGAACTGGCACCTCAGGCCATTTGCAGTCGGGATATAAAGTATGGACATGGGGGGAGGTTGCCCAAGAGTTGATTAATTATGAAAGGAAATATGGGCCTGTGGCTTCTTCCAGTAAAACTGAGCCAGGGGAAGTAAGGCTCGCAGCAACCACCCTTGCTCCTAGGTCACCTAGTCCAAACCTCAGTGGAACTGGAAGGGTCTCACTGCCAGTAAGAACGGGTAGGCGAAATATTGATCATAAACGTAATCGTCTCTGGACACTGGGCTGGCAAAAGGGTGTTCCACGAGACCTGATGAATGGATTACCCACAGTCAGGTTAGAGAAATTAGTTAACTTGTGGCCAGAACAAAAGCTCAAGGAAAGCTGATGCTTTCACCCTGTTGGAAATATCCTCAATAATTTTTGGTCAGGACGGTATCTCTGATAAAAAGCAGTTTTTATTTGCGATTGCAATGGCGGGCGCCCTGATGGCAGAAGCGCACCTATGGACATGATGTTACAGTTTTTATACCTTTTCTCCCATATGTTTTCCCCTCCCCTCTCCCCTTTGGTTGGGTATTCCAGGTTACAATGTTACCCGAGGTTTGCATTTGTTAATTCCATTCTGAAATTTGTTAGTTCACTTGCTATCTTGTCAGTCGCCGTCCTGCCTGGGGGGGGGGGGGGGTGTGTGTGTGATTCCAGTCCTTCCCGATATCTCTTCAGGCACATCCTTAGGTATGTCACAACTTGTATATTTTTACAATGCGTACAACAAAACACTAAAACATACATTGTTGCTAGTTTATACAGGCATATTGTTAGTTCTATTTCAGACAGCTGGACAGACAGGAGCTGCAGTCTTTGTACCTAATAACTTCTACCTAATAACTACAAACTGCTTCACTTATATAATGAGACCTTGAAATAAAATATTCTTATCTTATTCTAAATGCAGAAACAACATTTGATTCCCACAACCCCCTCCCCCAGATGAGTGGGAAGTGGGGGGGGGAAGGCAGTGAAGGGTGGATGTTTATTAGAAAGCTCACAACAAAAGGAGATCCTCGATTTAACACCTTCTGTCCCAAGGCCTCCCCACTCCTGCCAATTGCCCCTGTGAGTCACGATCCAGTTGCTGATAAGCTAGGGAAACACTTATCTCCCTGGCCAGCCTGTGTCCACTGACTCAGCCAACATGAGGCCAGTTTCCCTAACCTTAATGAAATATATCCTTAGAAAAATATCCTTAGAAGGCTAAGGACACCCCGAAAAAGGAATGTAAAATATAATCCTCGATGGATTGTACCATCAATTTTAATTGTATTAATAAAGCCCCAAAAGGGCAAGTTGTTGTTTTATTTTTCAGAAGATCCCCGTGGGACCTTTACTGAACACAGAATGACTGATAGCTGACTTTAACCATTTGTGTTTTGTGACAGAAAAATTAAAGATGTGATCTTGCTAGAATACTGATACAACACGTTGTTACATATTTTGGTTGCAATAGTATTATGGTTTTGTTTGTTGTTGTGGATTGTGATTGATATCAGTCCTTGGATCTGTTAAAACTTCACAATTTGGTTCAGAGTTTTTCCAGGTCATTCTGACTTTCTGGTACTTTCTGCACAGTGATAACCATTCCTTCTGATCCCTTCTTTTACCCCTTTTTGTCAAACTGATTATGATTTGCATGTAACTCCTCCATAGTGTTTCCAAATTCCTAACAAACTGGGAAATGAGCCAAGGGACCCATCTAATAGATGTGGTCAAAAAAGAAATCTATCATAAAACCCTATGCAGTGATGTTTTTCAGTGTCACATAAGTTCAGGAGTTCCATACAAAACATGGTTGTTGAAAAATGTCTAAGTTTTGATAAGAGATGTGTTTGTTTCTGGGATTATCCCTCTTATGGTTTATATTATGGGGTATCCTACACACACACTGTCCTGTGAAAAGTTCGGTAGACTATAACAGTACTCTAACTTGCCAAACTAGTATTTATATCCCTCAGCAATTGAACTGCTTTGGAAATGCTCAAGTGGACAGCAGCTGACACCAATACCCCTATTTATTTGTTTTACTTGTTTATTTGATACTATTGGTTATTGTCACTGTCTTTGTGATTGTTAAATGTTTATGGTATATATAAGCATGGATTGCTAAAGGAAAGTTATATGGTATTAATGGTGTTGCAGAAACTGAAGAACTGTATTGTTTGATCTGTGGGTTCTGAAGGGAATGGGACAAACTGCTTTGATGGTATAAGAACTGTTAATGATACAGAAGTATAACTGAGGGTACAAATAGTGGAATAACATACGTTAGTTTATGTAATGAAGAGAGTTTGGAAAGTGAGAAAGTTTGGGACAGCATTTTCTCTCAATAATATACACATTTAAGGAACTGAAGTATGGAGCTTGGAAATTGTATAGAAAGAGGGATTGTAATGAAAGAATTGGAAGAATAATAGCAGCTGCACTAGATCAGGACATGAAGATTCCAGGATGAGTTTTGCCCCCAGAATGCAACATGCACACAGCAGTGTAAAGATGTTTGTTTTCTGGTAGATACGAGTGCATCTCACTCTGTACTGCATCAAGAATTACTACCCTTAGATGATTTTTTAGTAGGAGTAGGTCAACAAGAAAAAGCTTACCAATTAAATAAAGAAAGGAAGCTAAGGGTAAAGCAAGTAACAAAAAATAGGAATAAGTAACTGTAGCTCTAAATAACTTTTCTGAGTAGTTTGTATTGTAGAGAGATATAATATAGTGGTTTGTTATCTTTTAAGAGCAGGTGTTCCACCTGGGCTCTGTATCATGCACTGACCATGCGGATATGGAGCACATGTGAAAAAAACCTTGCAGTCTCTAGCAAGAATTAAAACAGGAGAGAATCTGTGATGGGTGAGAAAGGCAAAGTGCACTTTGAAGCAGGGGACGCCCTGCAGGCACTGCCTATCACATTCACTGCTATTGTGTTCCTTCTGTCTTCTTTTGGTGGTTTGCCACCTCATAGTTGTTGATAAGTAATAATACATTAGCTTTGAAATTTCCATTTATAGAATTGTCTAAAATGAAAGCTGGAATCAGTGTGTATATGTCAACTCAAAAAATTATGACCTTACATGTAACCTCATGTTTAGTTAGTGCATTATCAATCAAGGTTTTGATTGAATTATGATGATTGTTAACATTTAATTCCCCCATATCACCTATCCCTCTTTTCCCTTATGCTTACTTATTTTTTTTCCTCTTTCCTCACCACCTTGAATGGTCATTTGCGCATCAATTTCAAGCAACCTTTGAGCCACGGGGTGGTGTGAAAGACAGAACTGGTTTTCTTTTGTTGTCTCAAAGCTTGCTTCATGAGGCCTTCCTGATGATAAGACTCTGACTGACAACTGTTAAGTATCCTGGAGGGCGGATGGTGGGTGTCATTGTGCCATAGTGTTTCTGCTTACAATTGCAAAGGTAAACAGAAACAGGAAGAGCAGTCTTTTCTCAGGGGTGCTGTTGGAAGGAGCGGACCACTGCAGAAGGCGATAACGCTTGTGTCCGGCAATAGAGACACCCCCCCCCTCCCGTCCTTGCTGGCTTATCTGTGGGCCAGGAATGCCACAAAAGTTGGTTTTAAATCATCTTTCAAAGAATGTTTGCCTGTTTGTTTGGAAGTTTGGTATTTCTCCCAAAAATGCTGAGCTGCAATCCTCAAACTTCGAAGAGGAAAAATTCCCACCGAAATGGGGGATAAAAGGCCCTCGCTAAACTGGGGACTTTGGAGACAAACTCCCAAAGACACCTTTGACGGAGAATTCCCTGAGGGGAAAACCTCGTTGGAAGAACCCCCGGGACCGGCTTGCTGCGGAGCTCCCTGGCTGTCTCCCATCCCCTGCAGTGATCAGACGAGTTCCTGAGATCCACGGACCTATTGTGTACCTCGCTGGACCCACGGTGGTGACTATATCTCTTTTGCTATCCGCAAAGACTCCTTGCTTATATTTCCTACTTTCCCTATCGCCTACCTTCCCCGTCTCCCTAAAAACAGCTAGGACTTTAATAAACTGGTTGGACCAACATTTGAACCGTTGCTTCTTAATCTCACGCCGGGTATACACATATCAAAGAACCTTGCCTCCCTCCTACAAATTGGAGTGAGACAGCGTAGTGGAATTCCAAGGTCACAGCCTGAACCAATGGGTGAGTTGCAGAAGTGCCTGGAGTGCAGGGGGTCCCATGCAGTTTGTGTCTGTGTAGGTCCTCCTCTTCCCCCACACTTCTCCCTGGAAGCACAACAGCACAAACAGGGGAGGGACACATTCCTCAGCTCATCACTTTCTCCAAACTGTTACCTGGAGGGGTGAGTTAATTTATTTTCGGAATCTTTTCCTGTAGCACCTATTTCTCAAAAAAAGGCTTTGTCACTGCCTCCATTAGTTCCACATCCTACAACCCTAAGCACCACACAGCTGTTCAATCACCTGCCCCTCCATCTCCAAGTGTATTGGTGGTAACTATACAGGTGTTAACAAGAATGGCAACTACAAAGATGGTAGTAGAAGTACAGAAGGTATAAGGAAAAAAAGGGAACTCACCAGTGATGACGCTAGGAGTCAAGGCGATCTTCACTAGCAAGCAATCTCCAAGAGATGCTGCCTCAGTGAGGGTCAGCCCTTAAATGAGGTCTCAGAGGAGGTGGAGTCGAGCTCCACCCCTCCCGGGAGCACAGCTACGTAACTTTCACCTGTGCTCCCGCAGCTGACCCCACACTTGCCTCAGCTGATTAATCAGTGGTTCATGCTGTGATTACCAATCTCCCATACACCCAAGAAAAAGAGAAACAAAAATGCGATAACATCCCTAGTACATTTACCCACCAGCAGCCAATCAACACCCAGCTAACAATGCGACTGTTTGCTGACCAACACCCCATTAGCACAATATCTCACCGCTCAATGACTGATGGCCTAGATAATCCATAAGCAGTGACCCATCCTCAGGCCAACTCCCCACAGCTTTATGTCACATGGTATGGAATAACCCCTTGCCTAATTCACGTCACTTATTCCATCTCTGCCCTGACTGGCATAGCCCTGGGTGTACTCCCATCACTCAGCAGCAACCAAGACTAGTGTGCTATTAACACCGTCTCAACTGAAACCAAGACAAAAAGCGTGCACAGAAGCATTACTATACATAGAACTAATCTATTTCACTGTTTATTGACAACTATAAAGATATTTTTAAAATTACACATTTACAAGACCTTGCATGCTATTGCCTCATTTATCCCAGAAAACTAAAAACAAAAACACCCCCAAAACATCCCCAAAACAAACAGCTAGCTAGCCAACAGGATCATCATTTAAAAACTATTTGACCAGCCAGAACTCATTATTTCTTGAATTTTAGTAAAAGTCTTTATTAATTAACAGAAGTGTTCATTCAAACTTGCTGACAACCCAAACCTTGGCAAGTCTCCATCTACAATAAAATCCAAGCACAGCATAGGTGAACTTAATATAATACTGCATCAACCAATGAGAATGGGCACACTCAGGTAAACATAAATGGTATAAGTAATCTTCGTATGAAGTTATTTCTTTTTATACATACTAGCCACTCGCTGTAAGATCATAGTGAAATTTGAATGTAAAACAATGAAGAATTATGACTAGTGTTTCTTACCAAGTGTGATGATTCATAAACAAAATAAACAAGGTTTAAACTTCAGCATTAAACAGCAACAAGAAACTGACAACTTAACTAAAATAAACATCTGAGTACAATAGAGGACCAAGGCCACCCATTACTTACTGTGTAAACATTAGAAATACTTTAAATGCATAAGTTAAGAACTGATTATAAAATTATCTCTATTTTCATCTACTGTGCTAAACTAATACAGTTTTCATATGGTAATGCATTACTGCATAGACACTTAAAAATACCTTTGTGACAATGCTGTAAAGAAAATCTATATTCTCTGAAACTCAATGTCAATACAGTTCCTAATATACATAATAAATATCCTCTTTCCCTTCTAATATTATGCCACTACTTCCTAATTCCCCAGCAATACCTTTAAGTAATTAAACAAGTATTAGTGAAGCAAGTTTAATCACTTGAATAATAAAAACAATGAAGTGGCAACATATAACACAAGCAATGCAAAAAATAAAATTAACTACTATGGAGAAAAAGCAGTGATTTTACTGAAATAAGGTTCAGATTATCAGTTAAAAATAATTTAAAGCTGTATGCTCGAACACATTACAAGTCAATACCATGTTTGTTTCAATTCCTCCACAAGAATTAGAAGAAGCATTTGCAAGATAAGCTTTCTGGATAGTTAACTTACATTCAAAGTCCAAAACAAAAATTTCCCAAGAGAGTTAACTAATGAGAGGCATTTCTACCTGATCTTTCTTTTCAAGGTAGCAAAGTACCATTTTTCAGCCAAAGACTTCACCAAAACAAATAAACACAATTCACACTAAGTAGGTTTCAGATACATACTACAAGGTTCCACTATTTTTATATAAACCAGATAGACTCCCAAAAATCATGTTTTCAACTGCAGCACTCCTAATAATTTAAGATGTCTTCCAAAACGTAGACTGTTTAGTGGCAAATCCTTAACTGTGTAAAGCTACAGCCTACACATCAGCTGTCTCTTAAAAGTTATGTTACACAATTATATTACTCTCTAAAGCTGTAGACAAAACTCAGAAAAATACAACAGCCTGAAAACAGAGCTCACCTAACAGGAAAATAAAACTCCCAACCATAAACAAACCTTTTGCAAAAAAAACAACCTAAGCTTAAGCAATGCTGGTCCTTATATGAGTCCAGAGTGGCTCCACCCTAGGTCCATCCCTTCTGGACACATGGGGAGCACAGGTGCAAACAATTTGCTTGTGCTCCCTAGGCCAGACACACCCCTTCACCAGGTGCTCAATCAACAGTTCAAGCCCTGACCTAACAGTTCTCCTACAGCCAATAAGTTTTAAGTACACAGACACCTCTAGCAGTGTCATTACTTGTATAAGGTAGCTATGGCCTATAATTTTGTAACAGCAGTTGAGTGTACATCTTTGTATTTTACTTACATTAAGTCCCTTGTGCTAGCTTCCAACCAAAATGAAGTTGCTGTTTTGTAAATTGAAGCGCTCTAGTTCAATATCACATGAGAGCAAGTTTCATTTAAAATTCAGCCTTGTGTGTTTGTGCAGTTTAAATTAAAAAAAGCAATCCCTGCCTTTATAAAAAAAAAATGCTGCGTTGTGCAGGATTACTACCTGTAAACACTATTATTCCACTGCATTAATCACAACAAAAGTAACTAATACTAAAAAGCCATTTCAACCAGTTCAGAACTGTGCTGGTTTTGAAACAGTGGCTTCTGTCTACAGGTTTTAAAAAACATTGGAGCAGAGCTTCAAGCTGCACCACAGAATTGTTTTAGTCTCAAACTCTGCCAAACGTTGTATGACATTTCCTCATTTATGGACTGAAAAAAGAAAATACTCTTGATAAACCAAGATATAGTTCTATACATACAAAGACATCACTGATGTCATAAAGTTCATATTTCCAGTGAAAGACTAAGCAAACCTGATAGCTCTCATCAAGTTTACTACTACTGCATAAAGTACCCACTGTTTATTTCATTTTCAACAGTCATTCTGAGTGAAGGGCAGTATGTTGGTGTAGAGGGTGGGTGTTGATAAAACCATTTGCGTCATTTGTAGATAGACTGCTGAAGTCAGCCACTGAAACAGCCATTTTGGCAGTTGTAATATGATGTGTGTGGTTCTCAAAGTCCACACCAAGGTTATTTACAGAGACATCATTTATGAAAGGTTCTGGAACAGCAATTCCCATTTTCAGTCTCTTTGCAGATCTTTCTGTCTCCTCACTGCACATATTCATTGGATTTAGCTCTGAATGATAAAAGCCAGTCTCAAATAAATTAAAACAATCACTTTCACCATTGCTAGGCAAGTTGAGCAATTCTTCTGTTCCAACAGGCACATGATTAACTGCTGATCGGGGTAAGCTGTCCATAGGAGAAAAGGTATCATCCAGGCAGTTCACATCTGAAGTGTGGCAGACTGCATTTACGCTATTTGTCAATACTGTAAAAAACAGATGAACACAAATATAAATCAAATAGTTTATGCAGTCACAACAGAAAGATATTCTCCCTTGATTTACCTGTCAACTCATTGGCAGTGATAGAGTTCAGAATGCTTAGCTGTTGATCAGGGATGGTTTCTGTTCGACTATTAGATGTCAAGGCTGAAGAATGCACTGCTCCACCGAGGGCTTCTGCTTCATCTACCAAATGATCCATGTAATCCCTAAAAGAATATTACACCCATAATGGGTTATTTACCATTAAATCAAGGCCTAAAATGATTTAATTTCAGTTGTCATAGCCACTGCAGCATTACACTGCAATGATATGAGGGAAAAATAAATAAATAAAAATCTTCTACATTTAGGGTTTGCAAGAGAAAACATTCTGAGAACATTTTACTTACGTAACTCCTGGATGGTGGTTATATCTCTTTTTTCCAAATCTTGTTTGCTGAGCAAAGTAATCATAACGTTCTGACTTTTTCCACATGTAATAGAAAGCCACACACTCAGCAACTGTTCTGGTTCTTACCTAAAAGAAGACAAAATTAGTGTAACGGGTTATGTTTTGGCATCTCCCCAATTCCTATATCCCTGCAATACTGTTACCTTCACTACTCCAGTAATCTGGAACAAACCAATTAAATGAAGAGATTTTAAAGAGCTCTACAGTTTCAAATAACTGTTACATGTGTTCTACAGTGTTGTGCTGATTTTATTTTATTTTTTTAAATAAATTTAAACCATATTTATATCTGAAACATTTAAGTTCATCACATATATAACTTTTTTTTTTTTTTTTTTTAAACTGTAAAACAGACTCTTAGAATGGAAAAAGCTCAACAGATCAGCAACTTATGAGAAAAGACTTGAGGTACTTAATCCTTTTGGAAAAGTCAGAAACTGCTGAGGCTTTTACAACAGATATACACAACAGTAAGTGTTTAAACAAAAGAATAAAATTGTCATCTTCAAGGTATTTAGGACTCAAAAGACTCATTTTGATCTATGTTAACTGTTAATCTCTTCCCTCCAAACAGCCATTGCAATGCAAAGTCAGATTCTTAGAGAAAATGTTATTTCTACCTATATTTTTATAAAATAAATCCATTTTAAGATGCAGAAACATTTCATATCATCAGCTCACAGTTCCTCCCTCCACAAAGTGCCTCTAAGCAACAGATACAAAGCTCTGGGGGGTAGAAAAAAGAGAGGATGTGGGTAATGGTTCAGACCCAGGAACAGACAACTACATTAAGCTGTTCCAATCAAGGACCAAAGTCAGAACCAGTTCCATTGAAAAAAAGTGAACAGTGTTAGTAATCAGGGACTCCTCACTAAGAGGTACTGAGGCACCCATTTTGCCACCCAGATAATATCTCTGGAGAGGTTTGCTGCTTGATGGATGTATTCAGAATATCAAGAAGAGGCTACTGGATCTGACAAAACCAGAGAATGACTGTCTGCTCCTACTCTTTCAAGCTGGGGCAGAGGAGGCTGAAACAAAGGAATTACAAAATACTAAGAGACTTAAGGTTCCTTGGAAGAATACTGAAGGGATCGGGAGTACAAGTAGTATTCACCTAGATCCTCCCAGCCATTGACTGGGTGTCATGGTTTTGTAATTTTTTAATTTTGCTATCAGTATTCCACATCATAACATCATGTCAAGTATGGATACTTCTATTGAATGTGCAGTCCACAGAAGAAGACTACATATCCCAGAGAACAACAGGGGTAATAATAAGTCACGGGACCAGGACGCTATATAATCTCGTTCCCAGGCTGGAGTGCCCTCCTTCTTCTCTCGAACTTCTCGGAGAGTGGGAAGCATTCCAGCCGTGTCGCCTAAAGTTCACAGTAGGCCTCTCGGTTTTCGGGGACTCTCTCTCTCTCTGTTTCGTTCGATTTGTTAGCCTCGATTATATTATATTGTGTTATCTTGTATTTCGATATCATATTTAGTAAAATAAGTTTTTCCTCCTTAGATTGTCACTGTTTTATCCCACTCCCCTTTTCCCTCTCCTTTCCGGGCCCCGGGGGGGGCCCACGGGGTGGCTTCCCCTGTCACGGGCATAGGTAAATCTAAGTAACCCGTGACAACTGGGTCTTGGGTAGAGGAAGGAAAAACGGATCAGTTGAATGAATAGATGGTGTAACACTCAGGGTTTTGGGTACTAATACCTTGAGTGCACCTTTGAGAGATCAGAAATATTGATGTTGGATGGTATGCAACTGACAAGAAGGATCAAGAATGTTCTGGGCAGAAAGCTTGCTAGATACATTACTAGAAATTGAAACTAGATTTGATGGAGGAAGAGAATGGACTTGTAAGAGACAGAGAAGGATGGAGGAAGGCTATCTTTTTAGAAAGCAGCAGAAAAAAATAATCGATTTTTCCAAGAGGAATTTGGGAAGACTCCTTGAAGAAGATAATGCAGACAACAGACAAGCTGAAGTACCTCTACACTAATGCATACCATATGAGAAATAAGCAGAACATGGAAACCGTGGTGCAATTAGAAAACTATAACCTAGTCGGTACTAGGTCCCATCTTGTTTAATATCTTTATTCATGACCAAGATGAGGAGATTGAGTGTACCCTCAGTAAGTTTGCAGATGACACCAAATTGGGAAGTAGTGTCGATCTACCTGAGGGTAGGGAGGCCCTTCAGAGGGATCTAGATAGGCTGGATTGCTGGGCTGAGGTGAATGGGAAGAGGTTCAAAAAGGCCAAGTGCTGGGTCCTGCACTTTGGCCACAATAACCCCATGCAGTGATATAGGCTTGGGGCAGAGCGGCTGTGTTGGGGTACTAAGTTGTCTTTGTAAGGATTTATGAGTGCATACATTAGTTCTGAGTAGATGGAGTGTTCTAGAATAGCTGAGTTTGGCCTGTAGGTTAAGAGTTAGTGGGCGGGGGTTTAGGTAGGTGTGTGTACAGGTTCTCTCGCATGCATCGGGTTTTGCGTAGCGGGTGTACGCGTCTGGGAGGGATTTAGGATGGTATATAAGGAGTGTGACGCAGCAATAAATTGAGAGAAGACATCATGGCATCCATGTTTGTGTCTGTCCCCCGGACAGTCGAGGTCCCGGGATAAGTCAGGTTAATTGGCGGATATGTCAGCAGCTGGATGACTGTGAAGAGGAAAGGGACCTGGGGTGTTGGTTGATGCTCGTCTGAACATGAGCTGACAGTGTGCCCAGGTGGCCAAGAGGGCCAACGGCATCCTGGCCTGTATTAAAAATAGTGTGACCAGCAGTAGCAGAGAGGCAATTATCCCTCTGTACTCAGCACTGGTGAGGCCACATCTCGAGTACTGTGTTCAGTTTTGGGCTCCTCACTACAAGAAAGACATCGAGGCCCTGGAACATGTCTGGAGAAGGGCAACAAAACTTGTGAGGGGTCTGGAGCACAAGTCTTACAGGAGTGGCTCAGGGAGCTGGGATTTTTTAGCCTGGAGAAGAAGAGGCTCAGGGGAGACCTCATTACACTTTACAACTTCCTGAAGGGAGGTTGTGATGAGGAGGGACGTGGCCTCTTCTGCCAGGCAACAAACAGGACCCCGAAGAAATGGCCTCAAGTTGTACCAGAAGAGGTTTAGATTAGAGATAAGAAAGAACTTGTTCTCTCAGAGAGTGGTCAGGCACTGGAATGGCCTGCCCAGGGAGGTGGTGGAGTCACCGTCCCTGGCAGTGTTCAAGAGTGTCATGGTTTTGTAATTTTTGCTATTGGTATTCCACATCATGACATAATGTGGAGCACAAAGAAAAAGAACTACCTGTCCCGGAGGACCTCATGATCAAAGAGAAAAATACGTTACAGAAGTGACGCTCGTTGTCTCTCTCACTGCCTGGCAGCAGGTGTAGGTGTTCTTCCAAGCTGTGTGCCTTCAGTTTCAAAGTAGTCTTCTCGGTCTTCGGAAACCTCTCTCTCTCTTATTTTACTTGATATATTAGCTTCAGTTTCAATTAGATTGTATTATATTGTGTTATCTTGCACTCTGATATCATAGTTAGTAAAATAAGTTTTCTTTCTTAGATTGTTGCTGCTGCTCTGTTTGTTTCCATGAGCCCAGCTCTAATCTCCCTACCCGTTTCCCTTTTCCCTTCCCATTTTTTGGGGGCAGGGGGCCCACGATCCTACTGCCCCTGGTCCTGGCCATAGATTGATCTAGATAACTCCATGACAGTTTTTGGTGGAGAATGTGGGCAGTACCATAAGATTTATACAAAGTTAGTTAGTGGGGAAGAAAGAAAAAAAGAGGATAACTTTAAGCCAGAGATTGCAAAAGCATTGCTACTTCGACCTTCATAGATTAGACTATAGTCTGGGCAATCTGCCAAACTGTACAGAGTGTCTTCTGGTTTTTTGGTTTTTTTTTTTTTTTTTTTTTTTTTATTTCCCTTTTCAACAGCTATCCACTCTTTATTCTATCGTTCAGAATACTTGGAAATGTTTGCCCCGGGGGTGGAAACACAGCCCAACCATTTGAAATGGGTTGATCCAAACTGCACTGGAACAGGGAGGTGCTCCTGAGAACATGCAGTACATTGATGACATCGTTGTGTGGGCGATACAGCAGAGGAAGTTTTCATGAAAGGAGAGCAAATAATCCAAATTGTTTTGTGAGCTGGTTTTGCAATTAAGTGAAGCAAAGTGAAAGGACCTGCTCAGGAGATTCAGTTCCTAGGTATAAAGTGGCAAGATGGGTGTTGTCACATCCTAGAAGATGTGATTGACAAAATCACTGCTATGTCTCCACCCACTAACAAGAAAGAGACAAAGTCTTTTCTGGTCATAGAGTGCTTTTGGAGGATGCCTGTTCCAAACTATATCCTCATTGTAAGCCCTCTTTATTAGGTGACACGGAATAAGAATGATTTTACATGTGTGCCCCGGTGGCACAAGTGGTAGGAATGCCGCGTTGCAACACTGGAGGCCCTGGGTTCGAATCCCCCCTGTGGCACAAGTGGTAGAAGTGCCGCTCTGCTACACAGGAGGCTCGAATCCCAGGGGGTTGGACTCGATGATCTCTAAGGTCCCTTCCAACCCGCACGAGACTATGATACTATGATACTATGATACTATGATACTATGATACTATGATACTATGATACTATGATACATGGGGCCCTGCAAGAGGCCATGCTTTAGCACTATTGCCTCAAAGTTTGCTGTGGATGTACAAGTCCAAGCAAGTCCTGGACAAGGGTTGAGAAATCCTTTGTCTGAGGGACACAGATGGACAAGGTCAGGGGCAAGGAGAGTGAGAGTGAGAAAGCAATAGAAAGAGAGAGAGAGTGAGAGAGAGAGAAAGCCAGAGAGAGAGAGAGAGAGATAAGCTGCAGATGAATGGTGGTGAAGTGGTCTTTTGTGTGGGCTTATCTCAAGGAAGATGGCCATCTCAAGGGGGTGCTGCACATGACTTACCCAAGCACCCAGGAATGTCATGTAGGCAGGAAAAAGGAAGATAAAAGAGGGATCAGCAACAATGAAGTTAGGTTTTCCGACATCAGATTCCTCACGACCTGACACCTGCATGCTGAAGAAGACGCCTGCATGCTGAAGAACAAGATAGGTATCAAGCTTCAGATCCCTTGCTGCTGTTCTGCTGCTGCCAACGAACTCTCCTGGGCCTGCTGCGTGAGACCTTGCTGCTTCCTCCACCACCTGCTCTGTGCTGCACCGGCTTGCTGCTTGTGGCCAGCCACTCTGCTGCTGCTCCCTTCTGCTGATGCTCTCCTCTGCGATTTTGCCTTGGACCAACAGAACAACATGTGATGGGACACTGCTGCATCCAGGTAGTGACTATCCCTGCTTTACGCAATTCTTGCTTTCTTCCTACCTTTCCTATCGACCTCTTTCCCCTCCCCATCACCCTAATTCTCAGTAGTCGCCGCTCTCCCTTCCCAATCTTCTCGGTTGATTGCTATTTGTAATAAACTGGTCGGACCAACATTTGAACAGTTGTTTCTAAATCTCACACCGGGTATAATATATCAGAGAACCTTGCCTCCCTCCTATAAATTGGAGCAAGACAGGCCCTGAGCAGCAGTAGGCTTTTGAACAGATTAAACAGCAGATAGCCCATGCCGTGGCCCTGGGGCCGGTATGAATGGGACAGGATGTAAAGAACATCCTCTACACTGATGCTGGAGAGAAAGGACCCACCTGGAGTTTGTTGCAAAGAGCCTCAGGAAAGACCCGAGTTGGGCCCCTGTGATTTTCGAGTCAAGCATACAAGGGGTCCGAAGAGTGCTGCACTCCAGCTGAGAAGGAGATCTCAAATCTTGCTTCTGAAGTAGCCGGTACTGAAACGAAGCACCTTCTGGTGCAGCGTTTGAGGCACGGACTCAGATGTGAACAATCCAAATCGTTTATTACAAGTTCTCACATCCCTTATATACCTTCACAAGTTTTTGTTTTCTAGCTTTCCCATCCGCCCTTACAACTTTCCCAAACACCTTTACATGTCAACAAAGCTTTCTACAAACACTTTTCAACTGTCCATGCAGGCACATATCCAATCAGAGCTGTGAGTCCCTTCTTCTCCTTCCGGAGGTGTCCTTGGTTCTCATGCTGTTTATCTTGCTCCACAGCTGCTGCTCTGATCAGCTTTTCTTGTATTCCCACATTCTGGCACCTCGACTGCAATTGCTAAACGGGATGTTTAAAGGAGAAGTTCCCTCCACCCATCATGTTACTGATGCCATCTGGAGCAAGTGGATTGTGCTGATTACACAACAAGCTCGGATGGGGAACCTCAGCCATCCAGAAATTTTAGAGGTGATCATGGATTGGCCTGAAGGTAAAAAGTTTGTAACATCACCAGGAGAAGAGGTGTCACGTGCTAAAGAGAAATATGCCCTGTTCATTGATGGATCATGTCGTATTGTGAAGAAGCATCGCAGATGAAAAGATGCTGTGTGGAGCCCCACATGACAGGTTGCAGAGGCCACTGAAGGAGAAGGAGAATCAAGCCAATTTGCAGAGGTAAAGGCTGTCCAGCTGGCCTTAGGTGTTGCTGAACGGGAGAGGTGGCCTGCGCCTTATCTTTATATGCCTTATGGGGATGGTTACAGCAGTAGGAACAAAATAACTGGCAGTGGAGGGGTAAACCTATTTGGGCTGTTGAACTGTGGAAAGACATGGCTGCCTGAATAAAGAATTTGGTTCTAAAAGTGCGTCATGTAGATGCTCACGTGCCCAAGAGTCGGGGTACTGAGAAACAAGAAAAAAAACACCAGGTAGGTCAAGCTGCCAGAATTGAGCTGGCTCAAGTAGAGTTGGACGGGCAGAACAAGGGTGAATTATTTCTAGGTCGATGGGCCCATGAGACCTCAGGCCATCAAGAAAAGAGGCGCGACATATAAGTGGGCTAGAGACCGAGGGGTGGACTTAACTATGGACGCTATTGCGCAGATTATTCATGACTGTGACACATATGCCATAATTAAACAAGCCAAGAGGATGAAACCTCTCTGGGAGAAAGGCGATAGCAAAAGTATAAATATGGGGAGGCATGGCAAGTTGATTATATCTTGCTTCCGGAAGAGAGAGCTCAGAAGTGTTTATGGGTGCAAGATCTGGCCTGTGACTGTTACAGTGTGCTTTAAATAATAGTAGCAGTAGTCATGCTAAGGCTCGTAGTTAGGCCTAGTCTGTGTTTCTCACGTATCTAGGAATGCAAGTTGTGTTTCTTATGAACCCGAGCACAGATCTAAGTAATAAATCTTGCTTAGGAACAAAGCACAATGTATGTTAAAAATCAGGTTTAGATTTATGGTGTGATGGTATAGCGGTTAAGCGTTTTAGAGAAAATGAATAGTAAACAGAAAGGGGGCCTCTAACAGGAACATCCAGTATCGTCACAAATTGAAGGAGGAGAAGAATGTACAGCACATTTCCTTAGGTCTTTGTGGGATAGTCTTACCTAATTGTAACCAAGGAAACATGACAAAAGAGGACGAAGCAATCCTGAAGAAAATGTATATAAACCTTGTGATTTCTTTATAGTTTGGGGCTCTGACTTTGGACGCTAGTCCTCAGGCTCCCGGGGCCTCAATAAAGCACCGCATAAAACGACTCAGGTTGTTTTGTGTTCCTTAACTACGGGTAACAGTTTTCTGGCAACCCAGATGGGACTCCGGAGGTGACTGGGGCGGCTCGTGACCTGATCAACTCCACGCCGGCACCGAGTGATTTTCGGGGAGTCATCGGATCGTGCCCGACCCCAGCGCCTGACGGACAACCGTAAGGGTAAGCCCGAAAGGTGCTTTATATTTCGGTATTGGTGCCTGCCTATAAGACGAGGCGGCGATCCTCGCAAGGTTGGGCTAAGACGTCTTTGGTTGGGAAGCCTAGGCGCCGGCCGTTAGACGCAGCGAAAGCTGCGCAGGACTGGCACTGGCCCCTCGCAGCGACGAGAAGCGGCCAGTTTTGGTATTGGTTTGGTACTGGTATTGGTATATTTATATGTGTTTATATGTGTATGTGTGCTTGATAATTGTGTGAGTGACCAGGCACGAAGTGTTGTTATACCTTATAGTCTATAGTCTATAATTTGTAAAAGGTGGTAAAATATGCCTTTTAAGAATCTTAAAGCCATGATACAATCTAATGGTAATATACCGGGTAACACCCCGCTGGGATGTTTGCTAAAAAGATGGAAAAGCGAAGGGTTTTATCAGGATATGAGTAAGGAAAAGATGATTGAATATTGTAATCACTGGTGGCCAGAATATGAACGGGAGGGTCCTGCTTGGCCTTTGAATGGTACAATTGATCACGCAATAATTACTCCCTTAATGCATTTCTTGCGGGATAACAATAAGTGGGATGAAGTACCGTATCTAGATTTGTTTTATTATCTGAGTCACAAGCTAGAATGGCAGAAAGAATGTGGGATTATGATATTAAAATCTGAGGAGTCGGGATGTTCTGCCTGCAAAGACAGACCGGCTTGCACTAAGTGTTTGATTGCTACATCTCAACCAGAGGAAGATTTTTCCCTGTTAATATCCCCTAGCATGCCTCCTGTTTCTCTATACCCTCGGGAAAAAGATGATATTTAGGGGGACGAGAGTGTGGGAGATGAGGAGCTAGAGGTAATAGGGAATCCCGTAAAACCTGAAGCTTCGGTGACTTTGCGGCCTCAAACTCCCTCTCCTCCCTCTCCCGGTACCTCATGAAATGTACGGAAAACACCGTTCGCAGCCCGAACACGGCAGGGGAGGAAAAATTATGGGGAACCCCAGCTAATTGCTCCATTAAGGAAAGCAATGGGACCCCTAGGGGGGAAAGTACTGATAAAAGTACCTTTCTCTCCTGGAGATCTTGTGATTTGGAAACAATCTGCAGGGAGTTATAGGGAGAATCCAGAAAGGGTGGCTCGAGTGGTAAAAATGATAATTAAAACACAAAATCCGGATTGGAATGATATGCAAGTTTTATTAGATACCATAATGTATTCTACTGAAAAAGAAATGGTTTTACGAGCCACAAAGGAGCGGGCCAGGGAAGTGTTGAGGACGCAAATGATAGGAGGGACAATAAATAATTTAGTACCGAACGATGATCCAGGGTGGGATCCCAATACTTCGGGAGGGTTAAGAGCAATCAAGGAGTATCAAGAATTATTATTGGAAGGCATCAGGACAGGAATGCCAAAAACATTGAATTGGTCTAAGCTATATTCAGTACGACAGGACAAAAACGAATCCCCCTCTGCGTTTCTAGAAAGACTTAAGGAGACAGACAGGAAATATACGAATCTGGAGGTAGAAAATGAATCTGGCAAGTTACAGATAGCACTAATCTTTATGGGACTATCACAGGATGATATAAGGAAAAAGTTACAGAAGTTGGAAGGGGAAGATACTAGAAACTTAGACAAGATGTTGGAGGTAGCATGGAGGGTATATAATAACAGAGAAAAAGAATCAGCTAGAAAACAGCAGGCGAATATTCTTGCGGTAATGCAGCAGGTTGGAGGTTCAAGAGGACGGGGAAGAGGTGGTTTTGGGCGCGGTAGGGGTATTGGTCGGGGAGGATATCGAGGTCTGGGACATCAGCAAGATAGATTAGGTCCTAACCAATGTGCATTCTGCCGTCAGATAGGGCATTGGAAAAATGAGTGCCCAGTAAGGAATGGGGTGGGCGGATCTGGGATAGGTAGAAGTAATCCTAGCCGTTATCCTATGAATCCGGAAGATGGCGCCCAAGCACTAGTTTTAGGAGAATATCAGAATCAAAGCTGACTAGAATGGGATTTAAAGATTAGGATACCAGTAGCTGGGGATGAACAGGAGTTTATAGTAGATACAGGGGCAACTTATTCAGTTTTGAATAAAGGGTTAGGACCAATTAGCAGCAAAACAATTCAGGTAGTGGGAGCTACAGGACAATTGGAAGAGAGACCCTTTTTGCAGCCTCTAAGTTTAAAATTCGGGGGGAAAGAATTGGATCATCAATTTTTATATATGCCTAACTGTCCCAACCCTCTGTTGGGAAGGGATCTTTTATCCGCCTTGAATGTGAAAATTTTATTCGAGGAAGGAAGGGTAAAATTGGAAATCCCTGGGGAGAATATTGCTAAAATATTTGCAGTCAAAGAAGTGGAACCCACTCCGATACCTAGGGAAATAGAGCAAGCAGTGGTTCCCTGGGTATGGGACACTAGAACTCCTGGAAGATCAAAAGCAGCACAACCAGTGGTTGTGGAATTAAAAGATAATGCTCAACCAGTCAGGGTAAAACAATACCCTATCAAATTAGAAGCAAAAAAAGGAATTGCCCCATTAATAGCCGAGTTCTTGACCTTTGGAATATTGCAGGAATGTGAATCAGAGTTTAACACCCCCATTTTTCCAGTAAGGAAACCTAATGGTAAGTACAGGTTAGTGCAGGACTTACGGGCAATTAACAACATCGTTAAGGATATATTTCCAGTTGTCGCAAACCCCTACACCCTGTTAACATCTGTGTCGGAAAAATTTAAATGGTTCACAGTAATTGATTTAAAATATGCCTTCTTCTGCATCCCCTTGGCATTTCAAAGTAGGAAACTTTTTGCTTTCGAGTGGGAAAGCCCAGAAACCGGACGAAAGAGACAACTAACATGGACAAGGCTTCCGCAGGGATTCAAAAACAGCCCTACCATATTTGGAAATCAGTTAGCAAAAGAACTGGAAGAATGGAAGACAACAGAGGTAAGGGACTCTCCTTTTTCATATACAATCTTGCAATATGTAGACGATGTGTTGATAGCCACCGAAGAAAAAGAAGTTTGTTTAAGATTAACCATTGCTCTACTGAACATGCTGGGCCAAGCTGGCTATCGGGTATCAAAGGAAAAGGCACAACTGATCCGGGAAAAAGTGATATATCTGGGTTGTGAAATTAGCCAAGGCCAGAGACTATTAGGAACAAATCGGGTGGAAGCAAATTGTGCTATTCCCCTTCCACGAAATCATCAGGAACTAAGGTCCTTTTTAGGAATGGTGGGCTGGTGTCGGCTCTGGATCCTGAATTTTGGACTAATAGCTCGACCTCCGTATGAAGCTTTGAAAGAGCCACAATTAAAGTGGGATCGACAAAGAAAAGAGGCTTTTGAGACCCTTAAACAAGCCTTAAAGCAGGCTCCTGCTTTGGGGCTACCAGATTTAAACAAAGACTTTCAATTATACGTGAATGAAAGACAGAAGCTGGCTTTGGGGGTGCTGTCCCAGCGAATCGGATCTTGGAAACGTCCGGTGGGATATTTTTCAAAACAATTAGATACTGTCAGCAGTGGGTGGCCAGCATACTTAAGAGCTGTTAGTGCAACTGTACTGCTCATTCAGGAGGCCAGAAAACTGACCCTAGGAAAAAGGATGGAGGTATTTGTACCTCATATGGTCTTGGCAGTCTTAGAACAAAAGGGGGGTCATTGGCTGTCTTCTAGTAGGATGCTGCAATACCAGGCAATACTAAGGGAACAAGATGATATAGATCTGAAAGTAACTAACCATGTGAATCCAGCAGAATTTCTCCGCAGTGAGCAAGAAGAAGGAGAACTAGTCCATGACTGTATGGAAATAATTGAGCAGGTATACGCCAGTCGGATTGATTTGAAGGACACTCCAATAGGAGATCCTGACTGGGAACTGTTCACAGATGGATCCAGCTATGTGGAAAATGGGACCAGGTATGCGGGATATGCGGTAGTTACAGCTACCACAGTGGTGGAAGCAAAGGCCCTGACCCCTGGGATGTCTGCACAGAGAGCAGAAATTGTGGGACTCATGCGAGCCCTAATACTAAGCACAGGAAAAAGGGTGAATATCTGGACTGATTCTAAATATGCCTTTGGAGTAATCCATGTGCACGGAGCATTATGGAAAGAACGAGGACTGTTAACCTCGCAAGGGGCTACGATTAAATACAGGACGGAAATTTTGGCTCTTTTGGATGCGGTACATAAACCAGAAAAGGTGGCGGTGATGCATGTAAAAGGACATCAAAAAGAAGAGGGAAAGATCTATCAGGGGAGTCGGTTGGCGGATATAACAGCCAAGGGTGTAGCCAAAGAAGTATGGATTCAGATGGCACTAATACCAACTAAGGTAGGACCAGCCACTCCCTACATGCACACGGATCCCAAATACTCCCCTGATGATGAAAAATTAGCATCACTCCTGAAGGCCCAGAAGAATGCAGTTGGGTGGTACGTAACAGCCCTAGGGCAGGTAGTTATCCCTGCCAGAATAATGAAAGCAGTACTTAAGACTGAACATAACAAATGCCATTGGGGAGCAGAGGCACTGGTGAAATTTTTAAAGAAAGAAATAATTTCCAACCAAATGTTAACATTGGCTAAACGGGTAAATGCGACATGCCCAGCATGTCTGAAGAATAATCCGATAGTTAGGAAACAAATCCAGTTGGGACATTTGCAGGTAGGGGCAGAACCAGGGGATTATTGGCAGATAGATTTTTCTGAATTACCAAAAATCACAACATTTCAAATATATAGTGGTATATGTGTGTACATTTTCGGGTTGGCCGGAAGCATTCCCATGTAGAACAAATCAAGCAAAGGAGGTAGCAAAAACATTACTCAAGGAGATAATTCCTAGATTCGGTGTACCACTAGGAATGTCGTCTGATAGGGGACCCCATTTTATCACAAAAATAGTACAGGAACTTGCAAAATCACTGGGAATATCTTGGGACTTGCATACCCCCTGGAGGCCTCAATCTAGTGGACAGGTAGAAAGAATGAATCAGACATTAAAGAATCAAATCAAAAAGATCTGTCAGGAAGCTAAAATACAGTGGCCACAGGCCTTGCCACTAGCATTACTGAGAATTATGATAAAGCCAAGAGAGATATTAGGGGTGAGTCCGTACGAACGACCTTATCATGCTGCAACATTGAAAGGGAATATGCATGTTCAAGGTGATCAAATAATATTTGATTATGTTATGTCACTAAACAGGATCCTCACAGCACTGAGAGGGGCTTTGCAGTGGAATCGACCCCTCCCCCTGGAGAATCCAGTCCACAACATACAACCAGGGGACCGAGTTTACATAAAGAACTGGTTCACAGACTCTTTAAAGGAAACATGGGACGGCCCTTACCAAGTGATTCTAACTACCTTCACGGCGGTAAAAGTTGCAGGAATCGACAAGTATTCACTACACCAGAATCAAGAAAGTCCCTACCGAATGGGAATCTCAGTTGATTTCCCCGACACGAGTGGTCTTCCGCGCAAAACCGGAATACTGATTATATTATTGATAAAATTAACCTGTTCTTACTGCTTTATAGTTGTCTCTACTCCAGAGCCAATCATCACCGTTATGAAGACAATGAATATAAATTTGACCTGCATCATTGCTAACAACCAGAAAGCCGAAACCAGAGAGACACAAGTGGTATGGAAATTAGGAACAAAGGATCCACAGGTACAATTTGTTACAGTTTGGGATAAGGATGCACAGAGAGGGAACACTGTTCTAATGTTGAGACAGGTTACACAGAAGGAAATGGGAGTATACACGTGCATAGTGAAGATAGGAGCCAGCTTCGGCTACAAACAAATCAGATTAATAATTTTGCCGGAGCAACGGGAAAATAAGATACGAAGTCGTCATAGGAATAGGAGAGAGACTGATTTGAAAAGAATGCTTGAACAGAATAGAGAGCGGGAGAATTTGATATTAGCATTAGTTAGGGATTTCGGATTGGCACGAAACATTTCAAAAATTACGGCGTGTCTACCATTCCCACAGGCAGCAGGAGAACCCATACCATGGGGAATAATACCGATTACAGATATTCCTAAAGTCAATGAGAAAACCACTGAAATTTGTAATACAGTACCGAAACCTTATGATGAATTGCAACAGGTCTGTAAATCCATAAAGTTTATGACAGAACAACAATGTACGAAGGAATCTGGTTACTTTGGGTGGACCCAGAACAACCAGAAATGCATAGTAACAGGGACGCCCCCTTGGCTTTGTACAAAAGTGAATATAAAACTAAAAAGGCAAAAATATGAAATAGAATGTCAAAATATTACTCAGACTTTATGGAAAGATTGGGAGACAATACGGGGACCTAGCCTGTTGGAACATTATAGTTATATAGAACAAGTTAATTGGTGTATACAGTGGACAGGGATGAATAATAAAACGCACGAGAATGTGTCAATGACTGAGAAAGTGCTGAGAACGCAGAGAATACCAAAGGAAGGATGGAATTGCACTCGAGTATTAACCTGCGATACTCCGGAAAGTCAGATTGGATTAGTGCCAGTAAGAATATTGCTAAAATAGGGATGCGAATGTAGAAAGCTAAATCATTCTATAAAAGGGGAAATAAATATAGAGCAAGGGAAGATTTTGAATTGTGAAGCAACTACAATAAAAAGTCCAGGGAATTTAGTATGGGTATTAGGGCATGGTCAATGGACAGCCCATATTCCTTTAGATGGCCCAGTGACCCAAATTAATTTGGGAATCCCTACATTATGTCCCATTTGGAAACAGTCAAAGTTAGACCAGACCCAAGTACATGATAAGGAGAAAAGAAGTTTTGACAATTTGGATGAAGATAAGTGGCACGAACCTAGCAGTGGAGGAAAGCTAGGATGGGCACTCGAATCACTCTTTGCTCAAGTAGCCTCTTATAGAAATCGAGAAATGTTATATAAACTCTTGGCACAAACCAAACGATTGGCAGCGGCTACTAAGAAGGGTTTTAAAGATTTAAATCTACAATTACAGGCAACTTCTAGAATGACTCTGCAAAACAGAATGGCATTAGATCTGTTATTATTAAAAGAACACGGTGTTTGTGGGTATCTGAGTCAGAGTTGACTATTGTTGCATCCATATCCCAAATGTAACCATAGAAGTGGAAAAGGATATTTCTCAATTGGAACAGGTAGAAAAGGAAACAAAAGAAATTGAAAAAGAGGCCCAGCATAATTGGGTCGGAGCCATATTTGAGTCTCTGGGTTTGCACCTTTCTGGGTGGATATCATCAGCAATTCAATATGTCATAATGTTTGTTATATTATTGTTAATCATTTGGATTGCCTGTAAATGTTTAATAAAGGTCATTACTAAAGAAAGAAGTCATACCCACAGTCTGATGAAAGCCATGACCAGAATCACCGGGATCAACCCTTCCCTGACAAAGTATGAAGACGTGGTGATAAGAAACAACAATGGTCAAGAAAAAACAGAATTTCAAGAAACTGAACATTAGAATTAAAAGTTGAGCATTCTTGTAAATAATTAAAGAATGCTCAAAAGGGGGGACATGTTACAGTGTGCTTTAAATAATAGTAGCAGTAGTCATGCTAAGGCTTGTAGTTAGGCCTAGTCTGTTTCTCACGTATCTAGGAATGCAAGTTGTGTTTCTTATGAACCCGAGCAGGGATCTAAGTAATAAATCTTGCTTAGGAACAAAGCTCAATGTATGTTAAAAATCAGGTTTAGATTTATGGTTTGATGGTAGAGCGGTTAAGCGTTTTAGAGAAAATGAATAGTAAACAGAAAGGGGGCCTCTAACAGGAACATCCAGTAATGTCACAAATTGAAGGAGGAGACTTCCTGGGCTTGCTGCTTGAGACTGCTCCGTGAGACCTCGCTGCTCCTTCCACCACCTGCTCTGCGCTGCACCGGTCTGCTGCTTGTGGCCTGCCACTCTGCTGCTGCTCTCCCCTATGCCTATTTTGCCTCAGACCAATGAAACGATGTGTGATGGGATGCTGCTGCATCCAGGTGGTGACGACCCCCGCTTTACGCAATTCTTGCCCTTTTCCTACCTTTCTTATCACCCACTTTCCTGTCCCCATCACCCTAATTTTTGGTAGTCGCCACTCTACCTTCCCCATCCTCTCAACTAACTATTATTCCTAATAAACTGGCCAGAACAACATTTGAACGTTTGCTTCTTAATCTCACGCTGGGCATAATATATCAAAAGAACCTTGCCTCCCTCCTGTAAATTGGAGCGAGACACCATTGGAAATTGTTGCCGTCGTCACCATCATCATCAGTGGAACAACAACGCCTGATGACCCACCACTACTGAAGATCAATGACTGAACTACAAACCACGCTGGATCCATGGTGGTGACTATCTCCCTCTTGCTTCCTACAGAGACTCACAGAATCACAGAATGACCTGGGTTGGAAGGGACCTCAAGGATCATGAAGTTCCAACCCCCCTGCCTGGCAGGGCCACCAAACTTCCACAATTACTAGATCAGGTTGCCCAGGGCCCCATCCAACCTGGTCTTGAACACCTCCAAGGATGGGGCCTCCACAACCTCCCTGGGTAGCTTGTTCCAGGATCTCACCACTCTCCTAGTAAAGAACTTCCCCCTAACATCCAACCTAAATCTACCCTCTTTCAACTTAAATCTATTTCCCCTTGTCCTGGTATTATCAGCCCTTTCAAATAGTTTACTCCCCTCCTGGATATAGGTTCCCTTCAGGTACTGAAAGGCTGCAATGAGGTCACCCTGCAGCCTTCTTTTCTCCAGGCTGAACAAGCCCAGCTCCCTCAGACTGTCTTCATAGGGGAGGTGCTCCAGTCCCCTAATCATCTTTGTCACCTTCCTCTGGACCCTTTCCAAAATCTCCATGTCTTTTTTGTACTGAAGGCTCCACACCTGGACACAGTACTCCAGATGGGGCCTCACAAGAGCAGAGTAGAGAGGGACAATCACCTCCCTATCCCTGCTGGCCACCCCTCTCCTGATGGAGCCCAGGATACCGTTTGCCTTCCGAGCTGCAAAAGCACACTGCTGGCTCATGTTAAGTTTCTCGTTCATCAGGACCCCCAGGTCCTTCTCTGCCGAGTTGCTCTCAAGGATCACTCCTCCCAGTCTGTACAGATGCCTGGGGTTCTTCCGGCCCAAGTGCAAAACCTTGCACTTTGCCATGTTGAACCTCATTAGGTTCACCCGGACCCACCTTTCAATTCTGTCAAGGTCCCTCAGAATGGCATCCCTTCCTCCCTCCGTATCAACTGCACTACTCAGCTTGGTGTCATCAGCAAACTTGCTGAGGGTGCACTCGATTCCATCATCGATGTCATTGATAAAGATGTTAAAGAGCACCGGTCCCAAGACAGACCCCTGGGGGACACCGCTCGTTACCGGCCTCCACCCGGACATAGAGCCATTGACCACCACCCTCTGTCTCATAGTCTCATAGTCTCGTGCGGGTTGGAAGGGACCTTAGAGATCATCGAGTCCAACCCCCGGGATTCGAGCCTCTGTGTAGCAGAGCGGCACTTCTACCACTTGCGCCACAGGGAAGATTCGAACCCAGGGCCTCCAGTGTTGCAACGCGGCATTCCTAGCACTTGCGCCACCGGGGCACACAAAGGCTGTCTGCAGCCTTTCAACCAATTTCTTATCCATCGAGTGGTCCACCCATCAAATCCACATGCCTCCAATTTGGAGATGAGGATGGGGTGGGGCACCATGTCAAAGGCCTTGCTCAAGTCCAGGTAAATGACATTGGTCGCCTTCCCTTTGTCAGGCGACCGATGGGACTCCTTGCTTCTATTTCCTATCTTTACTATTGCCTGCCTTCCCTTCCCTATTACCCTACATCATAATAATGTCTGTCCTCCCCTTCCCCATCTCCCTGATTAAGATTTGCAATAAACTGGTCGGACCAACATTTGAACCATTGTTTCTTAATCTCATGCTGGGTATACATATACCAAAGAACTTCCCCACCCTCCTATATCCATATATCCCTCTCGCTCCTATACTGGAGAGAGACAAATGGGTTGTTGAAAACTATGCTGAAAGCAATGGGTGGTGGAACATTTAAGCACTGGGAAAAGAATTTGGCAGAAGCCACCTGGTTGGTCAGTACTAGACGATCTGTCAATCGTGATGGTCCTAGCCAATCCAGCCCCATACAGTGTCAATGGAGATAAGGTCCTTGTAGAACATGTAAAGAACATGTTGGAAAAAGCAGTTTGGGCCCTTCCAGCCTCTGGAAAGTGCAAACCTCTCCAAGGAACTGTTTCTGCCCAGAGACCTGGGTGCACTTGGTGGGTGATGCAGAAAGATGGGGATGTTCAGTGTGTACCACAAGGGAATTTGATGTTGGGGAAGTGCAGTCAGTAATTGCATATATATATATGTATATAGACCTGTTTGTGTAATACATTTTAATTATTGTTTATTTGTATAAATATACATATATATATATATATGTGTATATATATATACATATATATATATGTATATTCAGCATGATGCAGTGATGTAGAATAAGGGGTGGAATATCATGGTTTTGTAATTTTTGCTATTGGTATTCCACATCATGACATCATGTGGAGCACAGAGAAGAAGAACTACACATCCCAGAGGACCTCTAAGAGGAAAATATGTCACAGAAGTGACACTCGCTCTCTCTCTCTCTCACTGCCTGGAAGTGGGCGTGGTTATGCTTCCAAGGCATGCACCTTCAGTTTCAAAGTAGGCATCTTGGTCTTTGGAAAACTCTCTCTCTCTCTCTTATTTTACTTGATTTATTAGCCGCAATTTCAGTCAGATCGTATTATATTGTGTTATCTTGCACTCCGATATCATAGTTAGTAAAATAAGTTTTCCTCCTTAGATCATTGCTGCTGCTGTCAGATCTTTCACTCACCCCTGAATTGGCAAGGTGGTCTTAACTATGACTTCATATGTTTGGGTTATTGGCTCTACTGCCTGTAATGCAGAGTAGGCAGCCAGTAACTTTTTCAGTAGTACTGTACCCCTCTTCTGCTCCATGCCAAACCTGAGACCAGAACCTAACTGCAGTTCAAATGGAATTTTGGCACTGCCATAGGCCCCAGCTGAACCCATCCTGAATTACATGGACATCTTGTTTGGCTGGGAGGTTGGGATCAAATATACCCAGCACCTGGGCCAGTTTAACAGCTAGTTTTGCTTGCTGGAATGACTCTTGGTCCATTCTCCCTCAGTCCCATTTTTGGCCATTCTTTGTGAGTCCATACAAGGGCCTCAGCATCTGTGCTAAATGAGATATATAGGAACGCCAGTATCCCAGTCTACCCAAAAATTATTTCAGCTGCCTTGGCACAGAAGAAACTGGACATGCCTGAGCCTTATCAGTTATTGCACTGGGTAGTACTGGGTTTGGTCTTTCCTGACCAAACTACACCCAGGAATTTCTCCTGACAAGCCTGGTCCTTGTGCTTTTTGGGAGTTTATAGCCCACCCTTTCTCTTGTAAAGGAGTAGTTAATGAGTCTGTTGCCTTTCCTAATGCGTCCAATGAGTCAAACATTAACATGAGAACATCAATATAGTGGTACAGTTTGATGTTATTAGGATTATTCCGCTATGCTAGGTCAAGTGCCACAAAGTTATGACAGTAGGTTGGGGAATGCACATACCCTTGCAACAGGACCTGAAAGGTCCACTGCCTGCCTCCCCACGTAAATGCAAACTGGTCTTTTGATCAAATAGGAATACTGAAGAATGCATTTGTCAAGTCTAGGAAACAATGGTAGGTTTCTATCTCCCTACTTAATGTGTCCATCAAGGAGGCAATATTGGGTATTGTTCATCATTTGTTTTATACATCTAATTATAATTATAATCCTTTCCTCTAATCTTAGTAAATTGTTGTGTTTTTGTTTTTCTGTCTCAACCCATGAGTTCTACTTTATTATTTTTCTTCTCTTTCCTGAAGCCACTGGGAAGGTGAGGGAATGGGGAAACAACTGAGCATACAATTGTTTTGTGCTTATCCACAACAGTCCTCCAGCACAAGGAGTACACAGAGCTGTTGGAGCAGGCCCAGAGTAGGGCCATGAAGATCACCAGAGAACTGAGGTACTTCTATGAAGAATGGTTGAAGGAGCTTGGCTCCTTCAGTTTAGAGAAGCAAAGGCTCTGGGGATACCCATTTGTGGCCTCCCAATAATTAAAAGAGCTTATAAATAGGAAGGAGATCAGATTATTTGAGAAGACAATAGTGATAGGAAAAAAGTAAATGGTTTTAAATTAAAATAGGATAGATTTATTTAGTTATTGGGAGGAAATTTTATCACTCAGAGTGATGAGGTACTAAATCAGGTTACCCGGGGAAGTTGTGGATGCCTCATCCTTGGAGGCATTCAGTGCCAGGTTTGATAGGGCCCTGATTTAGTAGATGACACACCTTCCCACAGCAAGAGAGTTGGAACTTAATGATATTTTAAAGCCCCTAACAACCCAAGCCATTCTATGATTCACAAAGCAATGAGGCCAATAGCTAAGCTGAAGTGCCTCTATACAAATGCGTGCAGCATGGGAAATAAACAGGAGCTAGAAACCGTGGCACAATTGGGAAAGTATGACCTAATTGCTATCACGGAAACATGGTGGGATTGTTACCTTGATCTTGTAATCTTGGAAGTCACGTCCCTCTGGTAATGTGCTTTGACGGCCCCGACCAAATTACATACTGTTCATTACACCAATGTGGTGAGCGGTAAAATGGCATTTATTTGAACGTGTGAGTCCCTTACATAGGTTTCCTATTTCATCTATACCTCTTCTACATATGCATAACCGAGCAGGGGAGGGCCTATTGCGATACATCCCGAGTGTTCATGCACGCCTAATACAACAGTGGGATAAATCCCACAATTGGAATACCCTGATTGAAGACTACAGGCCAGAAGGGATAGACAGGGTAGGAGGGGTGGCATAGTTGCCCTCCAGGTTAGGAAGTGAATAGATTGCAAAGAGTTGTGTCTGAGGAACAGCCATGATCAGGTTGAGGGTAAAAATCAAGGATCACTCCAGTAAAGGGCATCTAGTGGTTGGGGTTTGCTACAGGCCACCTGATCAGGGGGGCCTGTTGATAAGGCCTTCTTGCTTCAGCTGCAGGAGGTGTTGCGCTCATGGGTTCCTGTCCTGATGGGGGATTTCAACCACCCGGATATCTGCTGGGATAGTGGCATGGCAGGTGGCAGACAATCCAGGAGATTCCTGAAGTCTGTCAAGGACAACTTCCTGGTCCAGGAAATAGATGGACCAACCCAAGGTGAAGCCTTACTGGACCTAGTGCTCACTAATGCAGAGGAGACCATTAGAGAGGTAAAGATTGGAGGCAGCTTGGGCTTTAGTGACCATGTCTTGGTGGAGTTTGTGATCTTGAAGAATGCAGGCCTGGCAAAAAGCAGAACTAGGACCCCATGCTTCAGAACAAACTACTGGCTGCTCAAGGAACTGCTGAGTAGGATACCCTGGGAAACTGTCCTTAAGGGCATGGGTACAGAACAGAGGAGGCAGCTCTTTAAGGATACCCTTCTGAGAGCGCAACAGCTAGCCATCGCCAAGCAGAAGTCGAGCATGGGAGGCAGGCAACTGTCGTAGCTGTGCAAGGACTTGCAGCTTAAACTGAAGGAAAAGAGGGAAATGTACAGGAAGTGGAAGCAGGATTGTGTAGCCTGGGAGGAATACAGGGCTGTTGTTTATGTTTGTAGAGATAGGATTAGGAAAGCCAAGATGCAGATGGAGCTGAACTAGGCAAGGGATGTGAAAGATAACAAGAATCATAGAATCATAGAATCACAAGGTTGGAAAGGGCCTACAGTATCATCTAGTCCAAACGTCCTCTCTTTACCATACCTACAGAAAACCACTAAACCATATCTCCTAGCTCTATATCCAGACGCTTCTTCAACACTGCCAGGGATGGCAACTCCACCACCTCCCTGGGCAGGCTATTCCAGTGCCTGACCACTCTCTGAGAGAAAAAGTTCCTTCTTATGTCCAGTCTAAACCTCATCTGATACAACTTGTGTCCATTTCCTTGGGTCATGTTTGTTGCCTGGCAGAAGAGGCCATGACCCTCCTCATTAAAACCTCCATTCAGGAAGTTGTAAAGTGTAATGAGGTCTCCCCTGAGCCTCTTCTTCTCCAGGCTAAACAATCCCAGCTCCCTGAGCCACTCCTGTAAGACTTGTGCTCCAGACCCCTCACAAGTTTTGTTGCCCTTCTCCAGACATGTTCCAGGGCCTCAATGTCTTTCTTGTAGTGAGGAGCCCAAAACTGAACACAGTACTCGAGATGTGGCCTCACCAATGCTGAGTGCAGAGGAAAAATTACCTCTCTGCTACTGCTGGTCACACTATTTTTAATACAGGTCAGGATGCCGTTGGCCCTCTTGGCCACCTGGGCACACTGTCAGCTCATGTTCAGATGAGCATCAACCAACACCCCCAGGTCCCTTTCCTCTTCACAGTCATCCAGCCGATCTGCCCCAAGCCTATAGCACTGCATGGGGTTATTGTAACCAAAGTGCAGGACCCAGCACTTGGCCTTGTTGAACCTCATCCCATTAACCTCAGCCCAGTGATTAAGCCTATCCAGATCCCTCTGGAGGGCCTCCCTACCCTCAGGCAGATCAACACCACCTCCCAAGTTGGCGTCATCTGCAAACTTACTTAGCGTGCACTCAATCCCCTCATCCAGGTCATCAATGAAGATGTTAAACAAGATGGGCCCTAGAACCGACCCCTGGGGGACACCACTTGTAACGGGTCGCCAGCCGGACTTAACTCCATTAACCACTACCCTCTGGGCACGACCCTCCAGCCAGTTCCTTACCCAAAGAAGGGTATACCTGTCTAGGCCACAGGCAGCCAGTTTCCTCAGGAGAATACCGTGAGAGACCATGTCAAAGGGTTTGCTGAAGTCCAGGTAGACTACATCAACTGCCTTACCCTCATCTACCAGCCTGGTCACCCAATCGTAGAAGGAGATGAGGTTGGTTAAGCATGACCTGCCTTTCATGAATCCATGCTGGCTAGGCCTGATCCCCTGGATGCCACACACGTGCCGTGTGATCTCACCCAAGATGATTTGCTCCATAACTTTTCCCATTACCGAGGTCAGGCTGACAGGCCTGTAGATCCCTGGATCCTCCTTACTACCCTTCTTGTAGATGGGAATCACATCGGCAAGCTTCCAATTCTCTGGGACCTCTCCAGTTAACCAGAAGCGCTGGTAGATGGTGGAGAGCGGCTCAGCAATCACTCCCGCCAGCTCCCTCAGCACCTAAGGGTGGAGCCCGTCTAGTCCCATGGACCTGTGACAGTCCAGGTGGAGGTGCTCTTTAACTGTCTCCACCTGAATCACTGGGGGTGTATCCTGCATTCCATCCCAGACTTTCAGATCGGGGCATAAAGTGCCCTGAGGTCAACTGTTCTGCCCGTTAAAGGCAGATGTAAAGAAGGCACTGAGGACCTTAGCCTTCTCCTTATCCTCAGTGGTCGCATTCCCCGCTGCATCAAGTAAGGGGTGGACATTTTCCTTGGTTCTTCTCTTATCATTGATATATTTATAAAAATATTTCTTATTCTCTTTTATTGTCATGGACAATCTAAATTCGAGCTGGGCTTTAGCCTTCCTAACTTCCTCCCTGCATTCCTTAGCAACCTCCTTGTAATCTCCCCAAGTAGCCTGTCCCTGCTTCCAGAGGACATAGACTTTCTTTTTCTTCCGGATTCTCAACAATAGATCCCGGTTCACCCACAACAGTCTTCTTCCCCTACAGCTCACCTTGCGGGATTCAGGGACAGCCTGTTCTTGTGCCTTTAAGATTTCCGTCTTGAGTAGCATACAGGCTTCTTGGACCCCTTTACCCTTAAGGCGGGATTCCCAAGAAACCCCTGCAACAAGTGTCCTGAATAGGTCAAAGTACGCCCTCTGGAAGTTCAACAGAGCAGTTTTACTAGTCACCCTTCTGACATCTCCAAGAACAAAGAATTCTAGAATTTCGTGGTCGCTCTGCCAAAGACAGTGCCCTGCCTTCACATCACCCACCAGTTCTTCACTGTTAGTGAAGAACAGGTCTAGCAGGGTGTCATGGTTTTGTAATTGTGTAATTTTGCTATCAGAATTCCACATCATAACATCATGTAAAGCATGGATAATTTTGCCGAATGTGCAGTTCACAGAAGAAGACTACATATCCCAGAGAACATCACGGTCAGGGATAAGTCACGGGATCAGGACACTATATAATCTCGTCCCTAGGCTGGAGTTCTCTCTCTCTTGGACTTCTCGGAGAGTGGGAAGTGTTCCAGCCGTGTCGCCTAGAGTTCACAGTAGGCCTCTTGGTTTTCGGGGACTCTCTCTCTCTGTTTTGTTTGATTTATTAGCCTCAATTAAATTATATTATAGTGTGTTATCTTGTATTCTGATATCATATTTAGTAAAATAAGTTTTCCTCCTTAGATTGCTGCTGTTTTTATCCTATTCCCCCTTTTTCCCTTCCTTTCTGGGCCCGGGGGGCTCTGCGGGGTCGCTCCCCCTGTCACGGGCATAGGTAAATCTAGGCAACCCATGACACAGGGCACCACCCCTAGTAGGCTCACGTACCAGCTGCGTAAGGAAGCAATCTTCCACACACTCCAGAAACCTCTTGGACTGCTTCCTCTGCACGGTATTATATTCTCAGCCTATATCAGGGAAGTTGAAGTCTCCCATGAGAATGTGTGCTGGTTAAAGTGCAGCTTCTGCGAGCTGCTTGTAGAATGCCTCATGCATCTCTTCATCCTGATTAGGCGGTCTATAACAGTCCCCCACTAAGATGTCACCCTTGCAGGCCCTTCCCTTGATTCTTACCCACAGACACTCAACTTTATCATCCCCAACCCCAATCTCTTCACCTTCAAAACAGTCTTTAACATAAAGAGCCACACCACCACCCTTCCTTCCTCGTCTGTCTTTTCTGAAAAGCTTGTAACCATCTATCACAGCTTTCCAATCATGGGAGCTGTCCCACCACGTTTCAGTAATAGCAACCAGGTCATAGTTTGCCTGACACAGAGTCACTTCCAGCTCCTCCTGCTTGTCGCCCATGCTGCTGCATGCACTTCAGCCGTGTCACCTGCCTCACCCCCAGCTCAAGCTCTGTTTCCCTAGGCTCATTTCTTGTTAGCCCTGTTTCATCCCCTCCCCCCGTCGTAGCTAGTTTAAAGCTCTTTTGATAAGCCCCGCTAGCTCCCAAGCTAGGATTCATTGTCCCCTTTGAGATATGGAGGTTTGATGGACAGGCAGCAGGTCAGGAGCTGAGTAAACTGCCCTATGGTCAAAGAACCCAAATTTTCTGGTTTGACACCAGCCTCTGAGCCATTTATTCAATGAGTGTACTTTCCAGGTCTGTTCCATGTCCCTCACTCCCCCTGATGGTGCCGAACAAATAATCACTTGAGCTCCTGCTCCTTCAAGTAATTGCCCTAATTCCCTAAAATGTCTTTCCGTATTTCTCAGGCTTTTCTGAGCAATTTCATCACTACCTACCTGAACAACTAGAAGGTGTTTTACAGGTACACAGGCAGGAGGAGACTGGCCAAGGAGAGTATTCCCCCTCTGATGAAATGTAATGGGGAGCTGGCTTTCTCAGACATAGAAAAAGCTGAGGTATTCAGTGAGTGCTTTGCCTCAGTCTTCATGGGTGGTCAGGCTTCCCACATCTGCCAGGACCAGAAGCCTCTAGGTGAGGGTGTGGGGAGTGGTTTCAGTCTCACTGTAACGGTAGAACGAGTTCAAGACCTCCACAAGAAACTGAATGTGTTTAAGTCCATAGGGCCAGATGACATCCATCCTAGGATTCTGAGAGAGATGGGTGATGTGGTTGCCAAGCCGCTCTCAATCACATCTGAAAAATCATGGCTGTCCGGTGAATTCCCCAGTAACTGGAAAAAGGGAAAAATTACTCCTGTTTTTAAGAAAGGGAGAAAGGAAGACCTGGGAAACTACAGGCCGGTGACTCTCACCTCTGTTTCTAGGAAGATCATGGAGCAGATCCTCCTAGAAGATATGTTAAGGCACATATGAAACAAAGAGGTGATTCGAGACATCCAGCATGGCTTCACCAAGGGCAGATCTCGTCTGACCAATCTGGTGGCCTTCTATGATAGTGATGGCTTCAGTGGACTGGGAAAGGGGAAAACATGTCATCTACCTGGACTTCTGCAAAGCCTTTGACATGGTCCCCCGCCACACCCTTCACTCTAAATTGGAGAGGCATGTATTTGAACGATGGACTGTTCGATGGATTAGGAATTGGCTAGCTGGATGCAGCCAAAGGGTTGTGATTAGTGGTTTGGTGTTAGGGTGGAGGCCAGTCGCAAGTGGTGCCCCTTAGAGTTAAATCTTGGGACCAGTACTCTTCAACATCTCCATCAACGACACAGACAGTGGCATCAAGTGCACCCTCAGCAAGTTTACGGATGACACCAAGCTGAGCAGTGCAATTGATACACTGGAAGGAAAGAAGACTGGACCTGAACAGGCTGGAGAAGTGGGCCCATGAGAACCTAATGAGGTTCAATAAGGCCAAGTGCAGGGTGCTGCACTTGGGTTGGGGCAATCCCAGGTATTTATACAAACTGGGGGAAGATCTCCCAGAGAGCAGCCATGCGGAGAAGGACTTTGGGGTCCTGGTAGTCAAGAAGCTGGACATGAGCCAGCAGTGCATGCTTGCAGCCCAGAAGGCCAACCATGTTCTGGGCTGCATTAAAAAAGTGGTGGCCATCAGGGAGAGTGAGGTGATTGTCCCCCTCTACTCACCTCTTATGAGGCCCCATCTGGAGTACTGCGTCCAGGCCTGGGGCCACCAGTACAGGAAGAACATAGAGCTTTTAGAGCAGGTCCAGAGTAGGGCCACTACAACGATCAGAGGGCTGGAGCACCTCTATTATGATGAAAGGTTGAGGGAACTGGGATTGTTCAGCTTGGAGAAGAGAAGGCTCCAGGGAACCCTCATTGTGGCCTTCCAGTACTTGAAGGGAGCATATAAACAGGAGGGGGACCGACTGTTTACGAGGCTGGACAGTGATAGGACAAGTGGGAATGATTTTAAACTGAGACAGGGGAGGTTTAGGTTAGATATTAGGAGGAAGTTTTTCACTCAGAGGGCAGTGATGCACTAGAACAGGTTGCCCAAGGAAGTTGTGGATGCCCCATTCCTGAAGGCATTCAAGGCCTGGCTGGATGTGGCTCTGGGCAGCCTAATCTAGTGGTTAGCAACCCTGCACATAGCAGGGGGCTTGAAACTAGATGATAATTCTGGTCCCTTTCAACCCAGGCCATTCTATGATTATGATGCTTTCACTGCTGTTTAAGTCTTAGTAAAATCTAGAATGTGAAATTACTTCCCGATGTAGTATTGCAGTAAACTATACTTGAGCTTGATAAAATTTACACAAGCATCCAAAATGCCCTGGTTGTATTAATAAGTCTTCCCAGCTCAAGGACCAACATACCAGGCAAAGAAGAAAACCTATGTATGAAATCTCAAGTAATGCTTTGCAGTACAGTAATGAGGATTTCTCTCACTAAACTTCTCCATGAACTGAATCTTGACTAGCTGATATTTTCTATATACAAGTGAGATCGACTTATGCTGTCTCCAATAACTTTCTCCATATTTTTCTGACATTTCATCTTCTTAGATAAAAGGTAGCAAATTTCTTAGACAAATTCTAATCCAAAGTAACAGCTATCTCAAATTATATGCTTCTCTGCATGTTGGAAGAAATAATATAATTATTTTTAATTATTTCTCTGCATCTCTGGTGAATTACTATTTATTAGTAATGCTCAGTTGAAATTTTAATTGAACAAACATCTTAAGATAAACTATGCTAGTTTACTGTTACCGAACACCAGTCACAACACTATGATGTTCACCTGACATATAACAAGAACACCAGATCCCTGATGAAAACAACAACAGCAACAACAAAAAACCCTGAAGATGGTAAGAAAACAACAGAAACGCACAAAACTTGAAAATGTCCATATTGTCAACTCGTGCTGGTGTAAAGCAAACAAAGGCAACGACAAAGCCTTTATTTGATATACAGGCACTATAGAACAAGATATCAAAGAAAGAGGAATTAACTCACCCCTCCCGGCAACAACTCGGAAAAAAGGGTGAGCTCAGGAATGCAGCCTTCTCCGGTTTAAACTCTGGCACGCCAGAAGGGGGGGGTAAAGCGCGCAGGCTCTTGAGTGCAAACGCGCTCCCGGAAGCACCACCGAGGAGGGGAGAAAGGAAGGGTAAATCTAGGCTCCCCTGCTCCGGTCACTCAGGTGCTCACCTACTGGTTCATGCTGTGACCTGGCAATTCCATTGCAGCTGGATTCAGCAGAGACAGAGTTACGAGCACATAGATGTAGTTTTACCTGCTTGCTTTTTTTTTTTGTTTGTTTGTTTGTTTGTTTTACTTGTGTGATGGGTACACACCCAAGGCCCCACAAGGCCTGACTCTTTGGTGAGGAAAAATCACTGCTTTTATAGCCAAGCAGCAAGGGGTGGGGCAGAGCCAGGACACCTGATCTGAATTAGGCAAGGAGTTATTCCATACTATATGACATCATACAGAAGGCTATAAAGCTGTGGGGAGTTAAACAAGTGTGTGGTAAGATGTATTGTTAGTGGAGGTGACTGTTAGCAAGCAGTTGTATTGTTAGCTGGGTGTGTATTGTCAGTGGGTGATAAGTAACTGCGTTGTGGTTAGATACTTTTTTTTTCCTTTCCCCTAATGAACAACTTTTATCTCAACCTGAGAATTCCATTTTATTGCTGATTGATTCCTTCATTATGCTGGCAGCAAAGGAGTGAGTGAACAGCTTTGTGGTGCTTAACTGCCTGCCAGGTTAAAACACAACAGTCCTCTTTGGCACCCTATGGGAGGTACAGAAAGTTGAGATAACAGCATGTAAAGTTGAATAATATGAAGATGGTAGCAAAGATAATTCAAAAGGTTATTTGTAAAGGAAAACTCACCGGTATGGATGCCTTTGCTGGGAAAAGCTGGGGCAATCTCCACCAGAGAGCGATCTCCAAGAGATGCTGCCTTAGTGGGGGTCTCCACAGTCTAAAGGAGGTGGAGTCCAAAGGAAGTGTGGACTTGGGTCTACTCTTTCTGGTCACGTGAGAAGCACAAGTGAATTGCTGCACCTATGCTTCCTGGGCCAGCCACCCTCATTCACCAGGTCTTCAATCATCAGTTCAGGCTATGACATAATAGTTCCCCCCCCCATAGAAGGGGGAAGCCGTATTTGGTAGACTGGGAAGCCTGTAACCTCCAAGTACTTTTTCAAGTGAGGAAAGGAGAGGGGACAATGTGTTGAGAAGAAGGATAAAATGGAGGCCGGGACTTCTGATGTGTTGAGAAAATCTACTGGAAAAAATGTTTCCAGTAGACTCTCTCTTTATTTGAATAAAGAAAGCTAAGACTTCTCCTTTGTCTCTTTTTAGGATAAAGATAATTGAGCAAGTATATTTGAGTAAAATTTTCCAAATTACTTAGGGGGCTTGGCTGGGTACCTTTCACTCTCTGGGGTCAGTGGGTGCCTGAGTGAGCTGACAGGCATCCTCACCAATTTATGGTGATCAGCTTGTTTGGGGGCTGTTAGCAACAGAAGATTTCTTGGTTCTCAGGACGATCCCAGAGACAGACAGGATGACAAACTGGGAATCCAAGAAAAAAGAAAAAGAAGGTAAAGGAGAAGCCAAGGACTCCATAAAGAAATCTCACCAGTGAATTAAAATAGTGACTGTGGGGAGTAAAAAGGCAAGAACACTTGGGGAAGGGCAACAATAAGCTGGGAAAACCTCTCCAATATTCCTGGATAACCTTTTAATGATGTCCAAGTTCTGGACTGGTCAGAGACACACGTGAAACAGGGTGAGAAAAAAGCAAAAATGAGGGCTAGACTGATGGCACAATCCCTACAGTGTCCTTGGGAAGGGGTGCAGGGACCTTGTTATGATGTTATGATTTTTGTTACTGGTTTTCCACATCATAACATCATGTAGAGCACTTGGAGTTAAAGAGTTAGTGTTCCAGTTCCCTGGTGTAAGGTGAAAATAACATTAAGATAGCACTAATGCAAGAAGGATGGTGATAAACATCCAAAATGTTATCCATAAGAAAAACTCACCAGTAAAGAATCCTTCAGTATGGCTGAAAAACACTAAGGCAACCTACAAGAGATGCTGCCTTAGTGGGGGGTCAGCCCTTAAATGAAGTCTAGGAGAGGTGGAGTCAAGCTCCACCCCTTCCGGGAGCACAGCTGAATTACTCTCACCTGTGCTCCCACAGCTGACCTGACACTTGCCTCAGTTGATTAATCAGAGGTTCAGGATGCGATTACCAGTTTCCCATATACCTGGACCTGTGGACTTATTAACTTCATCATGTTCTGTTTTGGAGTTGCATACACATATAACCAATTAAGAGATGAAGACACCTGTCTGGTACCTATATACAATGTTGTATGATTTGAATATTGACAATTACATCCCAGAGTGAATAAAGTGCTAATCTGTTATATTATTAAAATTGTAAAAGTAGTTGAGCACAAACAATGGGAACAATATGGGGTCATTAGTTAGGAGTGGAGTTTGGGGCACAGAATAGGAGTGGAATATTGTAATTAATTTCTAAAATTAATTGTAATAACCACTCCTTGTATCATGAATATGCATGTATTCCCTTGATAAATAGGGATGTTTACCTGCTTTTGATGTGTAGGCAAGGAAGGAGTTGTCCTTCCTGCATCCAGCTGGACAAATAAAATGTACCTGCTCTACAACTACTTTGTGGTTATAGAGTTTGTTCTGCAAGTCAGTTTTGGTGAGCCAGGCAGGAGAACTCTTTGTTGGACTGCAGGGCTGGTTGGACTAGGGGATGCTACTGACGCGCCCCGAAAATAATTTTTTGGAGAAGACTCCCCAGACTGACACATCCACTGTGGGGCAGAGAAAGAGCTCTGGTGCAGACCAGGTACGTCACAGGTACAGGGACCCATAAGACGTGACGAGAGGTCCTATGCAGGGTTGAAGGAGTGAGAATGCTCCTCCTGAGGGTGGATCCACAGGTATAGCATGCACCAGTACAGGCTGGGGGAAGACCTGCTGGAGAGGAGCTCTGCTGAGAGGGACCTGGGCGTCCTGGTGGACGACAGGTTGGCCATGAACCAGCAGTGTGCCCTTGTAGCCAAAAAGGCCAATGGCATACTGGGGTGCATTAAAAAGAGTGTGTCCAGCAGGTTGAGGGAGGTGATCCTCCCCCTCTACTCTGCCCTGGTGAGGCCTCATCTGGAATGCTGTGTCCAGTTCTGGGCTCCCCAGTACAAAAAAGACAGGGATCTCTTGGAAAGAGTCCAGCGGAGGGCCACTAAGATGGTGAAGGGCCCAGAGCATCTCCCCTATGAGGAGAGACTAAGCGAACTGGGTCTGTTTAGCCTTGAGAAAAGAAGGCTGAGAGGGGATTTGTTCCAGATTTATAAATACCTGAAGTGTGAGGGCCATAGTGGCGAGGCTGGTCTCTTTTCAGTAGTGCGTGGGGACAGGACTAGGGGTAATGGGATGAAACTTCAGCATAGGAAGTTCCACACGAATGTGCGCAAGAACTTCTTTACAGTGAGGGTGACGGAGCACTGGAACAGGCTGCCCAGGGAGGTGATGGAGTCTCCTTCTCTGGAGATATTCAAGATCCGCCTGGATGCTTACCTGTGCGATGTGGTGTAGGGAGCCTGCTTTGGCAGGGGGGTTGGACTCGATGATCTCTAGAGGTCCCTACCAACCCCTACAATTCTGTGATTCTGTGATAGGTTGGGTGATTGCAATCAGCGTGAGAGTGCACCCCTCGGGAGGGGGGTCCCACTTAGGGGGGTATCTCAAGAATCCCAAGGACCCCACAGGTATAGCACACAAGGTATCCTGAGAGTAAGGCCATAGTGTGCTTGGGAACGTAAGCTTTGTAATGCTTTGGAAAGATCATAGCTACAAAAGTGTGTCTGATCTGTGGTTTCGTTTTCCTGTGAGGGAGACGGCCGGAAACTATTATTGAAGTGTTTAAAAGTGACTGATCAAGCAGGCTGGGTAAATGCTCAAACTGATTTTCTTTCTGTTTGTGATAGGAACTGAGTTTGTCATTGTTGTTATCTTTGTAATTGTTAAGTGTTTCTGTTATAAAAATATTGTTTGTGGAATTCTATTTATAATATAAGTGCTATTGTTGCTGGGGACATCGGTTATAGCTCTCGTCCAGGGAATTCAGTGTTCCCGTGCTGTGAGCAAGTAGGCAGATTCCATTACCCAGCAATGGATACTTTATAAGCAGCTGCTATATAGTGTGAATGTTAAATACTGGATTCAAGGTGTGAGTGGTATTATTATGTGATCTGAGAGTAATTGGATGCTTGTTACACCCTGAAAATAATTGCAACTCTGTATTTGTTGTTAGATGCTTAACCTGTAATGTTGTCCAGGAATTACACTGAACATAGGAGACTGGCATTTTTGTTGGGGTTATGAGCTGGGGTTTAAAGAGCAACATGTATCAGGTCTAACTGATATACTGGCTATAAGGTGTGGACTTCTGGGAACAATAAAGAATCAATAAGATTTAATATGGGGGGGAGCATAGAGAAAGGAGGTTCCCAGGTGAACCCCACTTGGATGCATCTTGGCTCATTGGCAAGGTATTGCTGGGATCCCTGAGCAAGAAAACTTTAATTATTGATTATTGAGTATTGTAATCAGTGGTGGTTGTTATACATGTTGGAAAGCATTGAAAAATGGCCTGTAAATGGCATTTTGAATACAGTTAATGTTGTTTTTGGGGAGGGAGGGGAAATGGGAGGAAGCCACCAATGCTATGTTCTTTACCCTCCGTAATCATCCTGAATGGCAGTGGGATTGTGGTATGGGGCCACCCCAGGACTCGATGGTTTTAGTATTAGAAAGGGGGAAAAAGGGATGGGGAAATCCCTTAGATAACTTCCTTCAATTTCTAAAGCAATGCAAGCGACAGTGACCTCTCCAGAGAAGGGGAGTGGCTGAGCTGCTGATTCCATGCAGGGTCCTAGAAAGAGTATGCACTCTCGATTACTGAGGGAATTGGAACAATGTAAACAGGACCTGGAGAGTTTTCCTTTCCTCTTAGGGAAGTCTTCTTAGGTCAAAGGGAAATACGGTATGCTAATGCCTGCCATTTTTACTAGCAGAAATGTTAGGAGTCTCAAAAAGGAAATGAATTCCTTAACTGAGGATCCTATATGTTTATCATGGGTATGTTGTTTACTGGAGAAGAAAGAGTAGTGATTAGGTGGGCAGCTGTGCAAGTGCGGGAAAGGAATACAGAAAGTTTGGGCCCTGGAGGGAGACAGAGAGAGGAAGGATCCAGAGGCACTGTCTTTGTGACCATTGAATGTTTATGTCTTGAAAGTGTTACCTGAGAGGCTGCTATGGGACAAGGGGTGTCTAAAGAGATACTGAGGAGACCCCCCTGGGTTGTATTTTGGCTCACTGGAGAAACATTGCAGGTGAGCCAGGGGGAATACAGAATAAGAAACCAGGGACATAAATGGAGTAATGGGACCAGTTTTATAATTGAGTACCCTAATCATGAGACCAAGGTGCTGGGTGTTTGTGGAAGTAGAAGAATTGTATTGTTTGATTTATGGATTTTGAAGGGAGTGGGAGGAACTGTTTTGATGGTACATGGAAGTGCAGTTGTTAATGGTACATGGAACTGCAATTGAGGGTACGAATAGTGGAATTGTGGGGAAAAAAACAAACAACAATAAAAACAAACAAACAAACAAAAAAACAACAGCAAGAGGGTTAAGGAAAACAGTGAGTTTGGGGTATTAGAGTTTGTGCTGATAGGAGAACACATCCCCCACATTACCTCCCTGCAGCTTGTAAGAACAACTCGGAGTGAGAGAAAGAGCCTGGGGGCCAGAGGGCGTATTACTTATGAGTGAGGGTGGGACAGGACATTGGAAGTGAGAATACCGCTCATCTGCAGAGATCTAAGGAAACCTGATATCCCAGCGTTAGCACTGGAAGCCTGGAGAAGAGAGGGGGTGAAACTGAAATATAATAGTAATTTCTGTAATGATGAAAGTTTGGAAAGTGAAAAGGGTTTGGGAAAGACACAGGCTGAGGAAGGCAAAGTTGAGCAAGGTGTAACAGGGATGTCCTTACAAAGAAGAGAGGTGAAGGATCTGGAAAAACTGATTGAGAAACAGAGATAGCAAGGAAGTAAGGAAATAGGGAAGAACAATAGCAGCTGTTACTGTTGCTGCACCAGAACAGGGCCTGAGGACCCAGAGATTCCCTCGGGGAAGAGGTTAGGGACAGCCTGGAAGGGCTCAGGGAGAGTTCCACACCCAATGGATGGAAAGCAGCTGGGGAAGCAGGGTAAAGTGGTTTACATTCTGACACAGGTGCCTCTTATTCTGTGCTACATCAATAATTATTACCCTGTCATGGAGTTATCTAGATCAATCTATATCCATGACAGGGGGGAAGTACGCCCATGGGACCCCTGGCCACCAAAAATGGGAAAGGAAAAGGGAAAGGGGTAGGGAGATGGGAGCTGGGCTCAAGGAAACAAACAGCAGCAGCAACAATCTAAGGAGGAAAACTTATTTCACTAACTATGATATTGGAATGCAAGATAACACAATATAATACGATCTAATTGAAATTGAGGCTAATAAATCAAGTAAAATAAGAGAGAGAGAGTTTTCTGAGAACTGAGAAGCCTACTTTGAAACTGAAGGTGAGGAAACTGAAGAAGAAACTGAAGGAGAGGAGAGGAGAGGAGAGGAGAGGAGAGGAGAGGAGAGGAGAGGAGAGGAGAGGAGAGGAGAGTCAGAGGAGAGGAGACGAGAGGAGAGGAGAGGAAAAAAATAACGAAAACAGAAGACACTCTGTACAGTGTATGGAGTTTGACAGATTGCCCAGACTACAGTCTAATCTACGAAGGTCAAAGTAGCAATGCTTTTGCAGTCTCTGGCTTAATGAAATCCTTTATTTCCTTTCTTCCCTACTAACTAACTTTTAACTAATGTTAAAATCTTTAGTTTGCCCAGATTCTCCACCAAGAACTGTCACAGAGTTATCTAGATCAATCTATGGCCATGACAGGGGGGCAGTAGGCCCGTGGGCCCCCTGGCCCCCCAAAATGGGAAGGGAATAGGGGTAGGGAGATGGGAGCTGGGCTCAAGGAAACAAACAGAGCAGTGGCAATGAGCTATGGAGGAAAACTTATTTTATATAATGATGGCATGCAAGATAACACAATATAATACAATCTAATAGAACATTGCGGCTAATAAATCAAGTGTAATAAGAGAGAGAGAGTTTTCTGAAGACCAAGAAGCCTACTTTTGAAATTGAAGGCACACGGCTTGGAAGCACACTCACACCCGCTGCCAGGCAGTGAGAAAGAGAGAGTGAGTGTCACTTCTGTAATGTATTTTCCTCTCTGACCGTGAGGTCCTCTGGGACATGTAGTTTTTCTCTGTGCTCTACGTGATGTCATGATGTGAAATACCAATAGCAAAAAATTACAAAACCATGAAGAGCCACACCACATTCTACATCGCTACATCATGCTTAAAATACATATACGTATACAAATAAAGTAGAATTAAAATGCGTTACACAAACAGGTCTATATACATATATACACATAGAATTACTGACGGCACTCCCCAAACATCAAATTCCCTTGTGATACTCATTGAACATCCCCATCTTTCTGCATCACCCACCAAGTGCACCCAGGTCCCAGGGCTGGAAGGACACAAACTGTTTTTCCCAACATGTTCTTTACATGTACTACAGTGACCTTATCTCCCTTGATAGTATGTAGCGGGCTGGATTGGGTAGGACCATCACAATTGACATATCCTCTAGTACTGACCAACCAGGTGGCATCTGCCAAATGCTTCTCCCAGTGCTTAAATGTTCCACCACCCACTGATTTAAACATACTATTCAACAACCCAGTGTACTGTTCAGTTTTATCAGAAGCTAGTGCATGGTAGGGAATATGATAAATCCACTCAATGCCATGATCTTTGGCCCAAGTATTTACAAGAGAATTTTTGAAATGAGTCCCATTATCTGATTCAATTCTTTCTGGAGTGCCATGTCACCACATGACTGGTTTCTTGAGACCCGATATGGTGTTTCGGGCAGTAGCATGGGGTACTGCATATGTTTTAAGCCACCCAGTTGTTGTCTCCACCAGCACATAACGCTTACCATTGCGAGATCATGACAAAGTAATATAATCAACTTGTCACGCCACCCCATATTTATACTTTTGCTATTGCCCTTCCACCAAGAGTGGTTTCATCCTCTTGGCTTGTTTAATTATGGCATATGTGTCACAGTCATGAATAACCTGTGCAATAGCGCCCATAGTTAAGTTCACCCCTCGTTTTCTAGCCCACTTATATGTCGCATTTCTTCCTTGATGGCCCGAGGTCTCATGGGCCCATCGAGCTAGAAATAATTCGCCCACATCTATTTGAGCCACCTCAATACTAGCAGCTTGATCTACCTGGTGGTTGCTTTGTTGATCTTCAGTAGCACAAATGTTGGGCATGTGAGCATCCACATGGTGCACTTTTACAACCATATTCTTTATTCGGGTAGCAATGTCATTCCACAGTTCAGCGGCCCAAATAGGTTTACCCCTCCGTGGCCAGTTATTTTGCTCCCACTGCTGTAACCACCCCCATAAGGCATTTGCCACCATCCATGAGTCAGAATAAAGATAAAGCATAGGCCACCTCTCCCGTTCAGCAACACCTAAGGCCAGCTGGACAGCCTTTACCTCTGCAAATTGGCTTGATTCTCCTTCTCCTTCAGTGGCCTCTGCAACCTGTCATGTGGGGCTCCACACAGCAGCTTTCCATTTGCGATGCTTCCCTACAATACGACATGATCCGTCAGTTAACAGGGCATATTTCTTTTCATTTTCTGGTAGTTCATTTTATGGTGGGGCCTCATTAGCACATGACACCTCTTCTCCTGGTGATGTTCCATACTTCTTACCTTCAGGCCAGTCCATGATCACCTCTAAAATTCCTGGATGTCTGAGGTTCTCCATCTGAGCTCGTTGTGTAATCAGCACAATCCACATGGTCGAGGAGGCATCAGAAGCATGATGGGTAGAGGGAACCTCTCATTTAAACATCCAGTTCAGCAATGGCAGTCTATGTGCCAGAAGGTGCTTCGTTTCAGTACCGACTACTTCAGAAGCAGCTCAAACCCCCTCATACGCAACTAAGATCTCCTTCTCAGTTGGAGTGCAGCACTCTTTGGATCCCTTGTACACTTGACAATAGAATCCCAGGGGTCGGCCTCGGGTCTCTCCAGAGGCTCTTTGCCACAAATTCCAAGTGAGACCTTTCTCTCCAGCAGCAGTGTAGAGGATGTTCTTCACATCCTGTCCCGTCCGTACTGGCCCCAGGGCCACAGCCCAGGCTATCTCCTGTTTAATCTCTTCAAAAGCTTGCTGCTGCTCAGGACCCCATGAGAAATTATTCTTCTTCCGTGTTACCTGATAGAGGGGGCTCACTATGTGGCTGTAGTTTGGGACATGCATTCTCCAAAAGCCCACTGCTCCCAGAAAAGATTGGGTCTCTGTTTTGTTGGTGGGCAGAGACATAGCAGTGATTTTGTCAATCACATCTGCTGGGATGTGACGACGTCCATCTTGCCATTTTATACCTAAGAACTGGATTTCCTGGGCAGGCCCCTTCACCTTGCTGCGCTTAATGGCAAAACCAGCTTGCAAAAGAATTTGGATTATCTTTTTCCCTTTCTTGAAAACCTCTGCTGCTGTATGGCCCCACACTACAATATCATCAATATACTGCAAGTGCTCAGGAGCATTACCCTGTTCCAAGACAGCTTGGATCAGCCCATGGCAAACTGTTGGGCTGTGCTTCCACCCTTGAGGTAAATGGTTCCAGGTATACTGAATACCTCTCCAGGTAAAAGCAAACTGTGGCCTACATTTTGCAGCCAATGGGATGGAAAAGAAGGCATTAGCAATGTCAATGGTGGCATACCACCTAGCTGCTTTTGACTCCAATTCATACTGGAGTTCTAGCATGTCTGGTACAGCAGCACTTAATGGAGGTGTGACTTCATTCAGGCCACGGTAATCTATCCTCAGCCTCCATTCCCCACTGGTTTTATGCACTGGCCATATGGGGCTGTTAAAAGGCGAGTGAGTTTTGCTAATCACTCCCTGATTCTCTAATTGGTGAATTAGCTTGTGAAAGGGGAGCAATGAGTCCCTATTGGTGCGGTACTGCCATCTGTGAACCACTTTGGTGTCAATTGGTACCTCTTGGTCTTTTACCTGGAGCAACCCCACAGCAGAAGGATCATCTGACAGACCAGGTCAAGCTGACAGCTGCTTAACACCGTTTGTGTTAACAGCAGCTATCCCAAAGGCCCATCGATACCCCTTGGAATCCTTAAAATATCCCATCCTAAGGTAATCGATGGGCCTTTGGGAGCCATTTGGGCCAGAGGGAGCAACTAATGCACAACACTCTCCAGACTGAGCAGACTGTGGGCTCACAATAAGGCTATAGTTTGGAACATGTATCCACCAAGAGCCCCCTACGACCAGAAAAGACTGGGGGTGTGAACTCATTCAGGCCTCGGTAGTTTACTGTTAGCTTCCATTCTCCACTGGCTTTACCCACTGGCCATATGAGGCTGTTAAAAGGTGAGTGAGTTTTGCTGATTACTGCCTGATTCTCTAGGTGATGAATCAACTCATGAATAGGGAGCAAGGAATCCCTGTTGGTGCAGTACTGCCGTCTGTGAACCGTCTTTGTTGCAGTTGGTACACGCTGCTCTTTTACTTGTAGCAGCCCTGCAACAGACAGGTCTTCTGACAGGCCAGGCAAAACAGACAGCTGCTTAATGTTGTCCTTATCTACAGCAGCAATTTCAAAGGCCCATTGATACCCCTTAGGATCCTTGAAATGCCCCTTTCTGATGTAATCAATACCAAGAATGCATGGAACCACTGGGCCAGTTACAACAGGATGCTTTTGCCAGTCTTTACCAGTGAGGCTTATTTCGGCCTCCAACACAATCAGTTCTTGAGAGCCCCCAGTCTCTCCAAAAATATGGATTGATTCTGTCCCTTCGTGACTCGAGGGCATTTGAGTGCACTGTGCACCGGTATCCACCACTGCCTTATATTTCTGTGGTTCATCAAATCCACACGGTCCAATTACTCTGTTATCCCTTTCCCTCCCCTGACTGAGGGCAGGGCCTGTCTATTAATTATCCGTGGTAACTGGAGCAGCTGTGCTGCTGCTTAATCTGTTTTGTAATTCTCTCACCCATGCACATAGTACAGGAGTAGGTTGGTCATGCCACTTCCTCATGTCTTCTCCATGGTCTCGTAGTTAACGCCACGAGGCAATACGTGATGTAGTCCTACTGTTGTTCCTCGCTTGAGCTGGAAAGCATTTGGATTTTAATAGCTAAGATTTTTTATGATACAGGTGAGAAGGAGGGTTCATCACTTTTAATTAACTGGATCTGCATTTTCATTAGTTGGATCAGCTCATTCATTAGACTCCCTTGATGATCCTGATCTTCATCAATCGTTCCTGATACTACTACGGCTTTGTCTGGATTAACCAATAGAGACACTTGCTCTTCCATGTCATTCAGTCTGTTCGTTACTTCAAAGATGGCAGAAACGGTGACATGAGTTGGAGGTAACTGTTGTTCAAAGTTTTGAAGTTTAAGAAGTAATTCAAAAACTTGGGGTCTTCTATCTTGTTCCTCGTACCTTTGAAACGTTGCTGCTAGTGTAACGGCGTACCTTTCTGGTGCTGTTTCTGTGAGATTCTGCCACATGTAAGGCATTCTCCTCACTCTCGTAGGATCATGGTCTTGGCGTGGATTGTTAGGATCAAAATTAGGGTTATACAACATTTCCATCACAGCTATTTCCCTCAAATACTGGATACCTTTTTCAGTTGTATCCCACTTTTTCATCACAGGCTTCAGATTGTCTTTGAAGGGAAGCTTTGCCACTAACATTCACTCCCAGAGGGTGGCAGCCCCATCTAAACATCTACTAATCCCTCTGTCAACAGTTGTGTCTCTGGCAATGCCTCCTAGTTGGCAAGCTTTGTTACCATCTGGAGACAAGCTAGTGGCCCCGCTGTCCCAACAGCAAAGCAACCAGTTAACAAGAGATTCCTTCGGGCGCCGTGTAAACTCCATTCTTGAGCCTTGGATTTTAGTCATCTTCAGGCATCGACAAACAGTAATAGACTTCCTCGTCATCACTCTCCTCTTCATTCCTCTTAGATTTTCCTTTTGCCTTTCTCGGTGCTGAGGAGGGCCCCTTGCCTGGATCTTCCTATACCTCCTCCTCTGCTTCTTCTTCTTTTCTCTGTTCTAGACTCAAGGACACCCATTTCCATTTCTTGCCTTCCACAGGGGCAACTGACATTGCTACTCGTGCGTCTCCTGTGACTGATCAGATACGACCTGGAGACATCCCCCTTTGGCTTGAACCTCAGTTTGGAAACTCTCTCTTTCCAGAATAGTATTATATAGAGCATGGTAAGCACAAGCGAAGCCCCAAATAAGTCATACCTCCTTAGATCTAAGCTGCACCATCCCTGACTCAAATACTGGCTTAGGGTCTCGGATCCCTCAAATGTTCAAGAGTGAAATCCCATAACATTATGAGCCCCCACACTTCTAAGATTTTTCCTAGACCTCTCCATATTCCCTGCCAGTCAGCATTATCTGGTTTTGGAGGAGACTTCCGCATAGAAAGAATGGAGAGGAACACATTCAGGGAGACTGATAACATGCTCTCGAATATGAACAGAATCACTAATTTGGCTTTCGAAAATCTCGCAGCAAACTGAGAAGAAAGCCCGGAATCTGGAATGCACATTGTGTTGTCTGTAAAACTGGCTATTCCAACTGGGATGTATTTGTTTGTAAAATCAGTCATTCCATCTGGAATGTAAGTGTCAAAATTCAAATTATACCACATTGCATATAAGTACCAGGCAGGTGTCTCCATCAGTGCCCTTATTTGGTTATACATGAACACAATTCCACAACAAGAATTCATGACGGTAATAATCGGCCAATACGTTGAGAAGATCATAATTACTTTCAATCCCTTAAACAGAGCAGCTAGAAGAAAAAATGAATTCATAGCCGGTAGGTGGTAAAAAAGGAAAAAAAAACAAAACGAAAACAGAAGACACTGTACAGTGTCTGGAGTTTGACAGATTGCCCAGACTACAGTCTAATCTACGAAGGTCAAAGTAGCAATGCTTTTGCAGTCTCTGGCTTAATGAAATCCTTTATTTCCTTTCTTCCCTACTAACTAACTTTTAACTAACGTTAAAATCTTCAGGTTGCCCACATTTTCCACCAAAAGCTATCACTGAGTTATCTAGATCAATCTATGGCCATTACAGGGGGGCAGTAGGCCCATGGTCCCCGTAGACCCTGAAAATGAGAAGCGAAAAGGGGAAAGGGGTAGGGAGATGGGACCTGGGCTCAAGGAAACAAACAGAACAGTGGTACTAGTTTAAGGAGGAAAACTTATTTTACTAACTATGATATTGGAATGCAAGATAACACAATATAATACAATCTAATTGTAAGTAAAATAAGAGAGAGAGAGTTTTCTGAAGACCGAGATGCCTACTTCTGCAATTGGAGGCGCACAGCTTGGAAGCACATGCACACCTGCTGCCAGGCAGTGAGAGAGAACAAGCAAGCATCACTTCCGTGATGTATTTCCCTCTCTGACCGTGAGGTCCGCTGGGATGTGTAGTTCTTTGTGCTCCACATGATGTCATGATGTGCAATACCAATAGCAAAAATTACAAAACCATGGCATACCTTTAGATGATTTTTGTAATAGTTGTAGCAAGAGAAGCTTACTTTTTGGGGACCAGTTAAATACAGGCTAGGAGAATAAGTAGGAATACATAAATTCTACATGCCAGTTTCTCCAAAACCATTACTTGGGAGTGACGTATTAGAACAGTCATGTATAGAGATTAAATTCAGTAAAGAAAATTGAAGCTAAGTGTCAAGCAACACCAATTAACTTAAAATTTTAAGGCTGGTTTTAACACAAACTGGGAAAAGCCTCCAGAAATTACAAAAATCTTAAATCAGGTATACTCAGGAGTGCAGGCATCAGGGATTCCTGGCAGAGCCAAAAATGCAGCCCAATAGAAGTTAAAGACGGAAGCCAGCCCAGTCAGGGTAAAGCATCCTTTGAGAATGCAAGATTGTAGGAGGATAAAAGAAATAATAAATAACTTTTTGGATTTTGGATTATTAATTGGATAGAGATCTCAATACAACACACTAATCTTGACAATGAAAATTTGACAGCAAGAGCTATACTATAGCTTGATACAAGATTTGAGAGCAATTAATAGAATTGTTGAAGATATACAGTCCATGGTGGCAAATCCGTACAGTTTATTAATCAAGTTAAGGAATGAGTAGGTGGGGTTTGCCTTTCTGAATTTGAAGGACATCTTTTTATGCCTGGTTTTGCCAAAGACAGTCTAAAATTGTTTGCCTTTGAATAAGAAAACTCCAATATAGGGAGAAAATAAAAAAAAAAAACAAAAACAAAAACAGTTAAGCTGGACAGTGTTACCCAGGTTTGTGAGAACAGCCCAGTGATTTTTGAGAACTGGTCAGCTCGTGAGCCTGAGACCTGTATTCCTCCATCCCAAGGTGGAACTTTACTGCAGTACATGGATGCCACAGTAACAAAAGAAGACTGCGTGCAATGGACTATGAGTTTGCTGAATGTCTTGGTTTCAGTTGTTATCACGTTTTTCAACAGAAAATTCAACTGATCCAAGAGAAGGAAGGAAGTAGTTTGTTGAACACTCAGGACAGCGACACAGAGCTACCTCCAAACCAGCAGTGTGTGACTGCATGGAGACTGTCTGCGCCAGCCAGCCAGACCTACAGGAAGAACTATTGGATGATGCAGAGGATTCCTGGAGTCACCAACGGAAGCAATTTTATAAGACAAGTAAACCATAAGGCAGGATATGCAGTAACTGCTACTGACCAGGTAATTGAAGCAAAACCATTACCTGTGGGGACTTACACTCAGAGGCAGAAATAACTGCCTTGACAAGAACCTTAAATATATGGACAGTGTTGCATAATGGGTAGGTGGTGCCTGCATGCACCTGGGGTGGAGTCAGGGAGGACACGAGGGTCTGCCAGGGGCAGTCACCTGTACCACTATATAGGGTTTGTTGCGAGGCATTAAACTTGTACTTTCGGTGTTATGCACTGTGTGTGAGTCCCGTATGTTCCCCGTGTGCGGAGGCACGGTGCAGTCACTAGGCAGCCTTGACTGGTTGCCAGATCAGGAGGCGACAATTGGTGACCCCCGAACGTGATGTGGTGAGAGCGGTCTGGACCGCGTGTGTGTGAGACAGCAACTCCATTATAGTTCTGATTATGGGACAGTACGTGAGTATACTGTGGGAGATGGCTTCATGGGTGTGGTATGAAGTGCATGATGAGGACCTTGATCCAGTTATTAAGTGGATGATGTGGAGAGGTCTGGCTGACGAAGTTGCTCACTATGTGAGTTGATCAGCATTAGGGAAAGCTAGTAAGGAGCTCTTTGAGCAGGCTTTCGCAGGGGACGAGGAGGCACAGAATCTGCTACCCCCCCTTGGCGCTCTTAGAAAGTTAACTGGATCAGCCAAGGGGGAGCAGGAGTTATGGCGAGCCATTAACACCTCATTTCATCATAGTATCATAGTATCATAGTCTTGTGCGGGTTGGAAGGGACCTTAGAGATCATCGAGTCCAACCCCCGGGATTCGAGCCTCCTGTGTAGCAGAACGGCACTTCTACCACTTGCGCCACAGGGGGGATTCGAACCCAGGGCCTCCAGTGTTGCAAGGCGACATTCCTACCACTTGCGCCACCGGGGCACGTTTCGGCCTATTAATTCAGAGGGGGAGGAGGAGAAGACTCAACAACAGGAGGCAGATGATGGAGAGGAGACAAAAGAAGGAGAGGCAGTAGAGAAACAAAAGGTCTCATTAGCTGAGGAGAAAACCCCATTATTAGCCCCGTTACAGATTTCGTGGGCTCCCTCCATGGGACATTTGAAGTGGGGGGAGGATGAGTTGGGGGGGCTCTGGGATTTGGGGGGCTGAGGGTTTATCTATTTTCCGGGGGAGAAACCACCAGGACTGGTGGTGGACGCTGCTGCCCCTATTCAGCAGGCTGTGTTCTCTGCTATGCCGCCCCCATACCCTCAACAAAAGGTCTCTGAGGAAACAGAGAAGAGAGGGGAAGCAGAACGGCGTGGCGCCAGGGAGTCCTCGACCAGCGAGGAGGGGGCAGACTTTGAAACAGAGTTAACACAGATAGAAAAGCTGTTAGCCTCAGGTAGCGAGGCATCCTCGGGCTCTCAAAGTAAAGCCACGAGCGATCGGGACCTGGGGAGGGAAGCAGCCAAGGATGCTGAACGCTGGACCATCAAGGCACAAGAATGCATTCTGACTGGGTGCGATCTGATCCCTGAGATAAATGCCCGTAGATTGTGTTGTTCGGTGCTGGTGGGTCGGAGAGTGTACCAACCTGGTTGTTGAGATTATGGGATTCAGGGGTAGAAAGCATTACAGTTAATGGGCTGGAAATATCTAAATTGGCTACTGTGTAGTAGCTGTCCTTCCCATGTCTGAGGCGCGTTCTGCAGGGGGCTAGCGATCTACCCTTGCTAGGACCATCGCGACACTGACACCAATATGGGGTGCAGCAAATGACGTTTATTGCAACACAATAGCTCCTTAAGTACTATAATTGCTTCCTCTACGCCCCTTAAGCATGCATCAAAAGCATACGTCTAATTTACATCACAGAGTGGGGGAGGTCCTGCTGTGTCATAACCCATGTCCTCATTAACGCCTACTACACTACTGTAACTGTGCACCATACCTTTAGGCAGAGATTATATGCGGGTATATATTTGCAAATGAAAACTGTTATATATTAGATCAGTTAATGGTGGCATGCTGTATGGTATGGCTAAACAAACTGGATATACTGCTACATACAGGGTTGTGGTCCTCCATGGAGGACCTTCAAAATAATATCTGAAAGTTAGGTATGAGGGAAGCATCTATGAAGATACATTTGATAGCCCTGACATGAGTAGATTCTCAGAGGGAATGAGGGACCTAATTATACAGCAGTTCCCTTCCCACCTATATAGTACTCTGGTCTCCATGTTAAATCCCCTGATGGCATCAGAGATGGTGGTCCTGCAGGCTGCTTAATTAGTAGTCAACCTTGGAGAAACAGAGCATCTGCGGACTAGGTGTAATATCTGGACATTAGAGGAAGCTGAAGTCATGCCGATGATTAATACCAAGAGGCCGGCTACACAAGCTCCTCAATTGGGACCCATAAGGGTTTCCTGAAAACAAATGTTTAACAATCTAATTTGGGCTGGGGTCCAATTTGCTAAGATTGACTGCCAGCCCAATCATATTTGTTTCCAGTTGTGGAAACAATTAAAAGACCAAAAAAATAAAAAAAATAAAAAAAATCAGAATTACCCTAAGAAACCCAGGGTAAGAATTATAAATAGATTACCAACTACAACATGGAATTTGGAAGACTTTATAGTTCCTAACAAGGGGGGGAAAAAGCCTCCTCAGGTGTCTTGGGCCATGATGTCCGAGCCACTGGACGCAAAAGATCTGGCCATAGCATGGTTTATGGAATTATGGGGTATTCTAATTCCCCTAGGGCCTCCAGATGGGACCGGAGGCCCTATGTAGAACTGACAGTTGGTCCTGGAAAATTATTCAAAGAATTATGGCATTAGTAGACACTGAAGTGGAAGCATCAAATATCTATGGAGATCTGACCAAATTCAATGGGGACAGATTGATGATTGGTGGTTTTGGAGGACAGATGATTCCTGTCACCCAAACATGGTTGAAACTGGGGGTTGGGTGTCTCCCACCCCGGGAGTATGAAGAGTCTATCGCCCCAGTCCAAGAATACATCTTGGGCATAAACACTCTATGGGGTCTGGCTCTCCAGACAACTGTGGGAGAATTCAGACTTCAACAGAGATGTATTAGTATCTGGGTGGTGCAGGCAATATTGAGAGGTCATGCAAAACATGGGCCTATTTGCCTGCCAAAACTGCGCTGGATTACTGTATGGGAAACTGGTAATCACAGCCTGAACCTCTGATTAATCAACTGAGGCAAGTGTCAGGTCAGCTGTGGGAGCACAGGTGAGGGTAATTCAGCTGTGCTCCCAGAAAGGGTGGAGCTTGACTCCACCTCTCCTAGACTTCATTTAAGGGCTGATCACCACTAAGGCAGTGTCTCTTTGAGATTGGATAGTTAGCCTCAGCGTTTTCCAGCCAGACTGAAGGCATCCACATTGGTGAGTTTTTCCTGTATATAACCCTTTGGATATCTATTGCCATCCTTCTTGTATTATTGCCATTTTTTGTATTATTCCACCTTACAATTGCTAATGTAAGACAGTATAGACTTCTGAGTGGGTAAGATGAAATATCGAGAACAGTACAGGAAATAGAGAAAGTGGGTATTATAAGAGCTGCAATCAGCCCATGTAATTCTCCCATATGGCCAGTGAGAAAGTCAAATAGCATGTGGAGAATGATAGTGGAATATAAAGAATTAAGTAGTCATGCTGCCTGTCAATGTGTCCATACCCAACTTTGCCTCCCTAATGGGCATGGTAAGTAGGGAGATAAAAACCTATCATTGCATCCTAGATTTAGCGAACGTGTTCTTCAGTATCCCAGTTGCCGAAGAATCACAAGATCAGTTTGTGTTCACGTGGGGAGGCAGGCAGTGGACCTTTCAGGTCCTGCTACAGGGGTATGTGTGCTTGCCAACATATCATAAATAGTGTCGTGTGACCTGGCTAATTGGAAAAAACTTGATGATGTGAACTTGCATCATTAAATTGATGATCTCCTGTTGACATCTGACTCACTGGAGGCAGTAGGACAGGCAGCTGATTCATTAGCTATTTATATGCAAGAAAGAGGATGGGCTGTAAATCCTCAGAAGGTGTGAGGTCCAGGCCTGTCCGTAAAACTCCTGGGGATAGTTTGGTCAGGAAAGACCCAAGTACTACCAAGCACAGTAATAACGAAGGTTCAGGTGTTCCCAGTCCATACAACATTAAAGCAGCGGCAAGGTTTTTTAGGTATATTAGGATACTGGTGTTTACTGATGTAAAGTTGAATGATATGCAGATGTTAACAAAGATGATGGCAAATATTCAAAAGGTTATTCGTAAAGGAAAAACTCACCAATGTCAATGCCTTGACTGGAAAAGCTGGGGCAATCTCCAAGAGATGCTGCCTTGGTGGTGGTCAGCCCTTAAATGAGGTCTTAGAGCAGGTGGAGTTGAGCTCCACCCCTTCCGGGAGCACAGCTAAATTACTCTCACCTGTGCTCCCACAGCTGACCCAACACTTGCCTCAGCTAATTAATCAAAGGTTCAGGCTGTGATTTCCCATACAACTGACCTCATTTAGCACAGCTGCTGACACCATTATACAGACTCATGAAAAAGGGGCAGCTATGGGTCTGGGAGAGAATGGGACAGGATGTTTTCCGACAGGCAAAACTGGCAGTTAAACAAGCCCAGGCATTGGATATATTTGATCCTACCCTCCCAGCTGAGTTGGACGTTCATGTCACTCAGGATGACTTTGGCTGGGGCCTGTGGCAATGCTAGAGTTCTGATTGGACCCCCATTGGTTTCTGGTCTCAGGTCTGGCAGGGAGCAGAAGAAAGATATAGTATGACTGAAAAACAATTATTGGCTGCCTATTCAGCATTACAGGTGGTAGAGCTGATAACTCAATTGGCTGAAGTTATAGTGAAGACCACTCTGCCGATTCAGTGGTGGGTGAAGGATCTGACCTGCCTTCCTAATACATGCCCAAGCACAAATGGTGGCATGATGGGTTGCCTACCTTAACTGAAGGAGTAGTCTGTCTTCATCACCATTAAAAGAACTTCACAAGGTTCTAGGCCCAGTGATGTATCACAGTGATGCACCAAAAGAAACATTGTTTGCTCCACCAGAGAAGAGTCCTGTTCAGGAAGGAAAATATCCTATCCTCGATGATGCTTGGTACATGGATAGATCCAGCAAGGGCAACCAGGGCAAGTGGAGAGTGCTAGCATATCACCCCTCCACTGAGACAATCTGGTTTGAGGAGGGGCATGGTCAGAGCAGCCAATAGCAGAACTGCATGCTGTGCGGATGTTTATAACCAAGGAACCTGGTGACATCATCCTGACCATCTGCACAGATAGTTGGGCTGTGTACTGGGGGCTTGCTCTTTGGATTGCACAGTGGGCCACCCGGGAATGGACTATCCATGCCTGACCAGTCTTGGGCAAAGATATGGTTAGACATAAGGAATACAGTTAAATATGGGTCTTAACAAGTCTACCATGTTTCTGGTCGTCAGCCCCTACAGTCACTGGGAAATGATGAAGCTGACATGCTGGCTTGAGTTCGATGGATTGAGAATTCACCATCTGAGAACATTGCCTGTTGGTTACATCAGAAGTTACAGCGTGCTGGACAAAAGACAATGTGGGCAGCTGCTATAGCATGGGGCTTGCCCCTACAGCTGTCTGACATCACCCAGGCATGCTGAGACTGTGACACTTGCTTGATGATGAGACCGAGGTCAGTGCCTGAAACAACAGCCCATCTTGCTGGGGAACACAGTCTTCTCCAGTGAAGGCGGGTTGATTCCATTGGGCTCCTTCCTCAGTCTGAAGGGGCAAGATCTTCCAACGTGATAATCTTTCCTGTTATATGATCTCAAAAGACCAGCTTAACTTCTCTGTATAGTTGTCAATTATATGTCTGTATACTTGTTGATTATACAAGACCTTGGTTTATGTTGACCTGGTAGGGCATTCAGTATGCCTGGAATCGTTTGCCCTGCGGGGTGGAAACATAGCTTAACCATTTGCCATGGGTTGATCCAAGCTGCACTGGAACAGGACAGTGCTCCTGAGCACTTATATTACATTACATTATAATACATTATTGTGTGGGGCAACACAGCAAGGGAGGTTTTTGAGAAAGGTGGACAAATAATCCTGATCCTTCTGTGTGCTGGTTTTGCTATTAAGCAATGTAAAAGGATCTGCCCAGGAAATTCAGTTCCTATTTATGAAGTGGCTAGATGGATGTCATCACATCCCAACGGATGTGGTTGACTAAATCACTGCCGTGTCTTCACCCACTTGAAAGATAGAGAGACAATCTTTTCTGGGCATAGTGGGCTTCTGGAGAATGCATGTTCCAAACTACAGCTTAATTATAAGTTTCCTTTTATCAGGTGATGTGTAAGTATAATTTTTCATGGGGCCTTTTGAGCAGACTAAACAGGAGGCTTTGGGCCTGGGGCCAGGATGCAAAGAACTTTACTCTCTCTTTACTAGGAGAACGGTGAGGTCCTGGAACAGGCTGCCCAGGGAGGTTGTGGATACCCCATCCCTGGAGGTGTTCAAGACCAGTTTGGATAGGGCCCTGGGTAACCTGATCTAGTAAATGTGGAAGTTTGATGGCCTTGCCAAGCATGGGGGTTGGAGCTTCATGATTTTTGAGGTCCCTTCCAACCTGGGTCATTCTGTGATTCTGTGAACATCCTCTACACTGCTGCTGGAGGGGAAGGTCCCATCTGGAGTTTGTGGCAAAGTGTGTCTGTAGAGACCAGAAACCGGCCCCTGAGATTCTGGAGTTGAGCATACAAGGGGTTCGAAGTATGGTATACTCCAACTGAAAAGTAGCTGAGTATGAGGGGGTTCAGGCATCTTCTGAAGTAGTCAGTACTGAAGTGTAGCTCCTTCTGGCTCCCTGACTACCAGTGCAGAACTGGATGTTTAAATGTTCCCTCCACCCATCATGCTACTGATGCTGCTTGGACTAAGTGGATTGCACTGATTACACAACGAGCTTGGATGGGGAATCTCAATCGTCAAGGAATCCCAGAGGCAATAATGGACTGGCCAGAGGTTACGAAGTTTGGAACATAACCAGGAGAAGAGGTATTGCGTGCTAAAGAGGCCCCACCATACAATGAACTATCAGAAAATGAAATTTGCCCTGTTCACTGATGGATCTTGTCGTATTGTGGGGAAGCATAACAGATGGAAAGCTGCTGTGTGGATCCTCACATGAGAGGTTGCAGAGAGCACTGAAGGAGAAGGAGAATCAAGCCCATTTGCTGTTCAGCTGGCCTTAGATGTTGCTGCACAGGAGTGGTGGCCAATGCTTTATCTTTACACTGACTCATGGATGGTGGCAATTGCCTTATGGGGTTTGTTACAGCAGCTGGAAGAAAACAACTGGCAAAGAAAGGGTAATCTAAGTAGATCTGCTTATCTGTGGGAAGACATTGCTGCCTGAATAAAGAATATGGTTGTAAACGTGTGCTATGTGGATGCTGATGTGCCCGAGAGTCGGGCTACTGAACGACAAAATAACCATCAGTTAGATTGTGCTGCCAAAATTAAGGTGGCTTAAGCACTTAATTAATTACTTAATTAATTAAGCACTGGGAGAAGCATTTGGCAGAAACCACCTGGTTGTCAACACTCAAGGATTTATCAATCATGATGGTCCTGCCAGCTCCCTATATACTGGCAAGGGGGATAAGGTCCCTGTTAGTACATCTAGAGAACATGTTGGGAAAAGTGGTTAGGGTCTTTCCAGCTTCTGGGAAGGTCAAGCCTCATCATGAAACTGTTTTCCCAGGGACATGGATCTACTTTGTGGCTGATGCAGAAAAATGGGGGTGTTCATTGTGTACCACAAAAGAATTTGGTACTGGGAGATTGCAGTCAGTAATTCTGTGCGTGTATATGTATATACAAGTCTGTGTGCGCATGTGTTTAATGCTTGTTAATTATTGTTCTTTGTTTGTATATATTAAGCATGATATAGCATTGTGGAATAAGGAGTGCAATGTTACGATTTTATGATTTTTGGTTATTGGTATTCCACATCATAACATCATGTAGTGCATTGGAAGTTAAAGAGTTAATGCTTCAGTTCTGGGTACCTCTCTGGAAAAGAACAGCTACATACCCCAGGGGGCTTTGCTTTCAGACAGGAGATAAAACCCCTGGCAAGGTCACCTGATATCCCTTTTACTTTTGGCTCTTCTCCCTGCTGCTTGACTGGACTGCGCATCTCACCTCAGCGTTATGATGAGGCCTTCAGTACTCAGACACTTTCTCTCTCAGTATATTTGATTTATGAGTTTCAGTTCTAATTATATTGTATTAGAGTGTGTTATCTTGTATTTCAATATATTTATTACTATATTTTTCTATTTTTACTATATTTAGTAATATAGTTTGTTTCTCCTCAGATCGTTGCCACTGTTTTTAATTATTTTGGGGCCCCCTGTTTCCCCTTTTTAGAGGCTCAGATCTGCGGTTCCCTCTGCCCTTCTAGTGACGGAACCAAGCCGAACCCACCCATAAAACATAGACAGACATGCCCCGATGCAAGCGAAAGTGTTGATCCAAGACAGGAATACGGTCTGTATGTTGCCATGGTGGGTGGGCCTACTCCTGGTACTTCTGAAGCATCTGTTCTATTCCCTGTGAGTTTCTTTGAGTCCGCAGGATCTCTGGGAGAGACAACATGACATTAAGATGCTCCAGTGTCACTGTAAGATCAGTGTGATACCTTGTGGTGGACTATATAGGACAGATGAAATGTGATCTGAACCTTCCCTGTTTCAAGCAACTAAGTGCCTCCTGGAGAACCATTGAGTACTGTCCCACAAAGGAGCATGAACCTCAACCAAGAACCAATCAACATTAATTGTATATTTTGTCAATCTACACTGAGATGGGCAAATTTTAACAAGTGTCGTCGTGTACTGGATCACTGTAGTGAAAAGGGCTTATCTTCACCTTGCTCAATCATCGGTTCATACTGTGAAGGGGTGGAGTGTAGTGGAAATGTTAAGTCATGGAGTACCTGGTGGGAAGGCAGGGCTAACCCAGGGGAGCTCAGGTGCATGTAATGCACCTGAGTGACTGGAAGGGGTAGAGTCAGGATCCACCTCTTCCCAGACCTCATTTAATTGTTGGCAGGGGGAGGCACAAGCTTTTTTTTTAGAGGTTTCTGTTTACCTGTGATTTTCCTGTCATTTGTTAGTTTTCTTCCTTTGTTTCTGTGTTTTTGTATGCTGGGCCTGTTTCTGTTTGCTGTAGCTTTAAACTTTGCCACCCTGCTATTATTGCTACTTTCCATCTCATTTAACTGTTACACTGCTTTGTTTTGTTAGCTCCTGTTTTGTTGGTGTGGAAGAGATCAGATTATGTCAAATTGTATCATTGTATTGATGGCTTAATCATAGTATCATAGTCTCGTGCGGGTTGGAAGGGACCTTAGAGATCATCGAGTCCAGCCCCCGGGATTCGAGCCTCTGTGTAGCAGAGCGGCACTTCTACCACTTGCGCCACAGGGGGGATTCGAACTCCGGGCCCCAGTGTTGCAAGGCGGCATCCTTAACCACTGCGCCACCGGGGCACACATAATGCTGATTTCCGCCTCTTTTGAAATGCTTGATATAGTAGTAGGGTCACTATCTAATTATGTTTATAAATAGGGGTGAGCTATCAACCCACCAAAGGTTCTAGGACCTGAATTGTCATTGTAGTTTTTGAGTTGCCTGATCTGGGAAGACAAAAGCTTTATCCAGTGCTATTATTGATTAAACTCGGGCGTTTCTTATAGCAGCTACAGGAAGACAGCTGCAAAACCTTTTGAGCTTTTTGGGCTTTTGGAGGTTCTTTATACCCCACCTTGCACAGATCCTGAGGCCTCTGTGTAGACTAAGAAAGGCTAACAGTGGGATTGGGGTTGGGTGGAAGAAGATGCTTTCTAGCAAGCCAAACTAGCTGTCAGACAAGCACAGGCACTTGTTATGTTTGATTCCCATCTTACTTGCCAAATTAGATGTTCATGTAACTCAGGAAGGGTTTGTGTGAGGTTTGTGGCATTGTCAGGGTTCTGTCTGCACCCCAATTGGTTTCTGGTCTCAGGTTTGGCATGGAGCAGAAGAAAGGTATAGCTTAATTGAAAAATAGTTATTGACCACCTGTTCTGCCTTGTGGGTAGTAGAACCAAAAACACAAACAGAGGTGCTGGTAAAAACAATGCTACCTATTCAAGGGTGATTGAAAGATCTATCACACATTCCTAAGACAGAAGTGGCCGAAGCCCAAACAGTGGCGTTTTAGGTTGCCTCTCTGGGACAGCAAAGTCATTTGTACTCCTTGCTGTTAAAAGAAGAGCTACAAAATATACTCAGCCTGGTGATGTACCATAGTGATGCCCCTTAAAAGACCAATATCGCTCAGCCAGAGAGGAGTCTTGTACAAGAGAAAGAAATATCCTTTCTCAGGAGATATATCGTATTATGGTTTTGTAATTTTTGCTATTGGTATTCCATGTCATGACATCATGTGGAGCACATACAAAAAGAACTACCTGTCCCGAAAGACCTCACGATCAAAGAGGAAAATATGTTGCGGGAGTGACGCTTGCTCGCTCTCACTGATTGGCAGTGGCTGTGGGTGTGCTTCCAAGCCGTGTGCCTTCAATTTCAAAAGTAGGCTTCTTGGTCTTCAGAAAACTCTCTCTCTCTTATTACACTTGATTTATTAGCCGCAATTTTCTATTAGATTGTATTATATTGTGTTATCTTGCATGCCATCATCATATAAAATAAGTTTTCCTCCATAGCTCATTGCCACTGCTCTGTTTGTTTCCTTGAGCCCAGGTCCCATCTCCCTACCCCTATTCCCTTCCCATTTTGGGGGGCCAGGGAGCCCACGGGCCTACTGCCCCCCTGTAATGGCCATAGATTGATCTAGATAACTCAGTGATAGCTTTTGGTGGAAAATGTGGGCAACCTGAAGATTTTAACGTTAGTTAAAAGTTAGTTAGTAGGGAAGAAAGGAAATAAAGGATTTCATTAAGCCAGAGACTGCAAAAGCATTGCTACTTTGACCTTCGTAGATTAGACTGTAGTCTGGGCAATCTGTCAAACTCCAGACACTGTACAGTGTCTTCTGTTTTCGTTTTGTTTTTTTTTCCTTTTTTACCACCTACCGGCTATGAATTCATTTTTTCTTCTAGCTGCTCTGTTTAAGGGATTGAAAGTAATTATGATCTTCTCAACGTATTGGCCGATTATTACCGTCATGAATTCTTGTTGTGGAATTGTGTTCATGTATAACCAAATAAGGGCACTGATGGAGACACCTGCCTGGTACTTATATGCAATGTGGTATAATTTGAATTTTGACACTTACATTCCAGATGGAATGACTGATTTTACAAACAAATACATCCCAGTTGGAATAGCCAGTTTTACAGACAACACAATGTGCATTCCAGATTCCGGGCTTTCTTCTCAGTTTGCTGCGAGATTTTCGAAAGCCAAATTAGTGATTCTGTTCATATTCGAGAGCATGTTATCAGTCTCCCTGAATGTGTTCCTCTCCATTCTTTCTATGCGGAAGTCTCCTCCAAAACCAGATAATGCTGACTGGCAGGGAATATGGAGAGGTCTAGGAAAAATCTTAGAAGTGTGGGGGCTCATAATGTTATGGGATTTCACTCTTGAACATTTGAGGGATCCGAGACCCTAAGCCAGTATTTGAGTCAGGGATGGTGCAGCTTAGATCTAAGGAGGTATGACTTATTTGGGGCTTCGCTTGTGCTTACCATGCTCTATATAATACTATTCTGGAAAGAGAGAGTTTCCAAACTGAGGTTCAAGCCAAAGGGGGATGTCTCCAGGTCGTATCTGATCAGTCACAGGAGACGCACGAGTAGCAATGTCAGTTGCCCCTGTGGAAGGCAAGAAATGGAAATGGGTGTCCTTGCGTCTAGAACAGAGAAAAGAAGAAGAAGCAGAGGAGGAGGTATAGGAAGATCCAGGCAAGGGGCCCTCCTCAGCACCGAGAAAGGCAAAAGGAAAATCTAAGAGGAATGAAGAGGAGAGTGATGACGAGGAAGTCTATTACTGTTTGTCGATGCCTGAAGATGACTAAAATCCAAGGCTCAAGAATGGAGTTTACACGGCGCCCGAAGGAATCTCTTGTTAACTGGTTGCTTTGCTGTTGGGACAGCGGGGCCACTAGCTTGTCTCCAGATGGTAACAAAGCTTGCCAACTAGGAGGCATTGCCAGAGACACAACTGTTGACAGAGGGATTAGTAGATGTTTAGATGGGGCTGCCACCCTCTGGGAGTGAATGTTAGTGGCAAAGCTTCCCTTCAAAGACAATCTGAAGCCTGTGATGAAAAAGTGGGATACAACTGAAAAAGGTATCCAGTATTTGAGGGAAATAGCTGTGATGGAAATGTTGTATAACCCTAATTTTGATCCTAACAATCCACGCCAAGACCATGATCCTACGAGAGTGAGGAGAATGCCTTACATGTGGCAGAATCTCACAGAAACAGCACCAGAAAGGTACGCCGTTACACTAGCAGCAACGTTTCAAAGGTACGAGGAACAAGATAGAAGACCCCTAGTTTTTGAATTACTTCTTAAACTTCAGAACTTTGAACAACAGTTACCTCCAACTCATGTCACCGTTTCTGCCATCTTTGAAGTAACGAACAGACTGAATGAAATGGAAGAGCAAGTGTCTCTATTGGTTAATCCAGACAAAGCCGTAGTAGTATCAGGAACGATTGATGAAGATCAGGATCATCAAGGGAGTCTAATGAATGAGCTGATCCAACTAATGAAAATGCAGATCCAGTTAATTAAAAGTGATGAACCCTCCTTCTCACCTGTATCATAAAAAATCTTAGCTATTAAAATCCAAATGCTTTCCAGCTCAAGCGAGGAACAACAGTAGGACTACATCACGTATTGCCTCGTGGCGTTAACTACGAGACCATGGAGAAGACATGAGGAAGTGGCATGACCAACCTACTCCTGTACTATGTGCATGGGTGAGAGAATTACAAAACAGATTAAGCAGCAGCACAGCTGCTCCAGTTACCACGGATAATTAATAGACAGGCCCTGCCCTCAGTCAGGGGAGGGAAAGGGATAACAGAGTAATTGGACCGTGTGGATTTGATGAACCACAGAAATATAAGGCAGTGGTGGATACCGGTGCACAGTGCACTCAAATGCCCTCGAGTCACGAAGGGACAGAATCAATCCATATTTTTGGAGAGACTGGGGGCTCTCAAGAACTGATTGTGTTGGAGGCCGAAATAAGCCTCACTGGTAAAGACTGGCAAAAGCATCCTGTTGTAACTGGCCCAGTGGTTCCATGCATTCTTGGTATTGATTACATCAGAAAGGGGCATTTCAAGGATCCTAAGGGGTATCAATGGGCCTTTGAAATTGCTGCTGTAGATAAGGACAACATTAAGCAGCTGTCTGTTTTGCCTGGCCTGTCAGAAGACCTGTCTGTTGCAGGGCTGCTACAAGTAAAAGAGCAGCGTGTACCAACTCACTCACCTTTTAACAGCCTCATATGGCCAGTGGGTAAAGCCAGTGGAGAATGGAAGCTAACAGTAGACTACCGAGGCCTGAATGAGTTCACACCCCCACTGAGTGCTGCTGTGCCGGACATGTTAGAACTCCAGTATGAGCTGGAGTCAAACGCAGCCAAATGGTATGCCACCATTGACATTGCTAGCACCTTCTTTTCCATTCCTTTGGCCACAGAATGTAGGCTACAGTTTGCTTTCACCAGGAGAGGCATTCAGGATACTTACAACCATTTGTTCCAGGGGTGGAAACACAGCCTGACCATTTGCCATGGGTTGGTCCAAACTGTACTGGAACAGGTTGGTGCTCCTGAGCACCTGCAGTGCATTGATGACATTGTTGTGTGGGGCGATACAGCAGAGGAAGTTTTCACAAAAGGAGAGCAAATAATTCAAATTCTTCTATGAGCTGCTTTTGCTATTAACTGAAGCAAAGCAAAAGGACCTGCCCGGGAGATTCAGTTCCTAGGTATAAAGTGGCAGGATGAACATTGTCTTATTTCAACAGATGTGATCGACAAAATCACTGCCATGTCTCCACCCACTAACAGGAAAGAGACACAGTCTTTCCTTGGCGTAGTGGGCTTTTGGAGGACGTACGTTCCAAACTACAGCCTCACTGTAAGCCCCCTTTATCAGATGACGCGGAGGGCCCTGAGCAGCAGCAGGCTTTTGAACAGATTAAACAGAAGATAGTCTGCGCCGCAGCCCTGGGGCCAGTATAGATGGCCCTACCAAACATCCTCTACACTGCTGCTGGAGAGATAGGTCCCACTTGGAGTTTGTGGCAAAGAGCCTCAGGAGAGACCTGAGGCCGACCCCTGGGATTTTGGAGTTGAGCGTACAAGGGGTCCGAAGAGTGCTACACTCCAACTGAGAAGGAGATCTTAGCCATGTATGAGGGGGTTGGGTCTGCTTCCAAAATAGTTGGTACTGAAACACAGCTCCTTCTGGCACCTCGACTGTCAGTGCTGAACTGGATGTTCAAATGAAAGTTTCCCTCCACCCATCATGCTACTAATGCCACTTAGAGCAAGTGCATTGTGCTGATTATACAACAAGCTGGGGTGGGGAACCTCAGACATCCAGGAATTTTAGAGGTGATCATGGACTGCGTTGCGATGTGTCAGATCTCTGTAAAGAGGAAAAGCTTAACCTTTAGTCAACCTAATCATTGGTTCATGCTGTGAATGGGTGGAGTGTATGGGAAACTGTTGATCAGAGCCTGAACGTCTGATTGACCACATGAGGCAAGCAATGAGTCAGCTGTGGGAGCACAGGTGAAGGCAATTCAGCTGTGCTATGGGAAGGGGTGGAGCCTGGCTCCACCTCTCCTAGATTCCATTTAAGGACTGACTGCCACTGAGGAAGTATCAGTCACTGACTGTTGTTGTTTTGTGGGGTTGTGCTGTAGGTTTCCAATATTTGTGAGTTTTTCATTTGTGTTTGGTTAGTTTTCTGTTGTTTTTAAACAAATTGTCTGTTTTATCTCTGGTTATTTGTTGGTTGTTTGGTGTGTCCTTGCATTTAGAGTGCAAATAAGAAGTAGAAGCAGATCCTGGTGAGTCCATTATAAATTAAAAATTAAGTGTCCTTGGAATTGGGCATGAAGCTGTGATTTTCTCTTACAGTTCACATTATCTTAAGAAGGGGTGGTAAATGGAGAAAGGTTGCATACACGGTGTCATGGTTTAATAATTTTGTAATTTCGCTATCAGTATTCCACATCATAACATCATATAAAGCATAAATAATTTTACTGAATCTGCAACTTACAGAAGAAGACTACATCTCCCAGAGAACAACACGGGGTCACGGGACCTGGACACTATATTAACTCTGTCGCAGGCTAGACTGACGTCTTTCGAGTTCTGGCGTTCAGGGGAGTGTGTGGGAGCCTTCGCCGTTTCGCCTAGATTTACAGTAGGCCTCTCGGTTTCGGGACTCATTCTCTCTCCTATTTTGCTTGATTCGTTAGCTCAATTTTCAGTTATATTGTATTATATTGTGTTATCCTGTATTTCGATATAGTAATTTAGTAAATAAGTGTGCTTCCTTAGATCGTTGCCGCTGTTTTCTTTTCCTAATTAACTTTTTTTCCTTTCGGCCTAGGGCCCCTCCGGGGCCCATGGGCCCTGTCACTGATGCAGGTGGATTTTTAGTTTAAACCGTGACTGATTTTGGTGGAGAATGCGGGCAAGGTGAGTTGCTGCTTTTCTGTGTTTTCTTCTGTTGCTCTTTTAGCTTTTAACAGAGCTTCAAGTTTTTTTTTTCTGTTAAGGAGCTATCTTAGGTTTGCGATTCTGCACCTGCGAGCTTGACCTTGAAAGTCCAGGCGGACTGCCAATACCCCGGTTTATTTTATAAACACTGCTGAGCTTTGCTTTATTACTTTTTTTTCTTCTCTCTATTGAAGAAAAGGAAAAAAAAGGAAAAAAAAATGTTTTCTCTAGTAAATTTGTTCTACCAGGGACTGCATGTCATTAGTTCCTCTTTTGTGATGCTCCAAACATATTGGACCATATTTAAGCTAGCCACTTTTTCCTATGGAGCTATAGGAATGTATAATGGATTGAAAGCATGGTTAGCAACGCTTACTTGGTATCTGCATGCAGCTCCAGAGGGAGCAACTAATGCAACTAATAGTACAGAAATGGTGGTTTTTGAGTGTGCTCTTCCTTTTTTCTTTGCATCCTTTAAGCAGTCTTCGAATGACCATTTAGCCCAGTTGAACACACTGTCAATCTCCCTGAACTTACTGTTGGCTTTTTTACTTATTGGTTCTTGAATTTATTACATTTGTTACATCAGGAGGAAGTCTTCCCTAGAACCAGAGAATACTGAGTGGCAGGGAGTGTGGAGAGACTTTGGAGAGACTTTTAGAAAACAGACATCTTTAGTGTCATGGAGCTTTACTCCTGAACACTTAAAGAATCCTGAGAGTTTGACCGAGCACAACGCCCTCCGGTCAGAGCACAGTGCCCTTCGGTCTGAGTGTAACATCCTCCGGTCAGAGCACCACGCCCTCCGGTCCGGGTACAACACTCTCCAGTCCAAGTACGATGCCCTCCAGTCTGAGCGCGGCACCCTCCAGCCCAAGCATGATGCCTTCCAACACAATTGCGACACCCTCCAGTCCGAGCACAACACTCCTCAGTCCAAGCATAACACCCTCCGGTCTGAGCACAACACTCTCCAGACTGAGCACAATGCCCTCCGGACCGAGCACAACACTCTCCAGACTGAGCATAACGCCCTCTGGTCCAAGCATAACAGCCTCCGGTCCGGGTACAACACTCTGAATGTTAGCCTCCAGTCTGAGTGTGACACCCTCCAGCCCAAGCACAACGCCCTCCAATCCGAGAGTGACACCTTCCAGTCCAAGTATGACACTCTCCAGTCAGAGCACAATGCCCTCCGGAACAAGCACAACACTCTCCAGACTGACAATAACACCCTCCGGTTCGAGTGTAAAACCCTCCAATCCGAGCACGACACCCTCCAGTGGAAGTACGACAGCCTCCAGACTGAGTTCGGTGCCATCCAGTTCGAGCGGAACACTCTCAGAAAACAGCTATGTGCCCTCGGGGGTGAACTGAATGTATTTGACCAACTACCAGGGGCACATGTAGTCCAATTTGACCAGCCACCGGGGGCACATGTAGTCCAATTTGACCAGCCACCAGGGGCACATGTAGTCCAATTGGACCAACCATCAGGGACACCAGATACAGTGTTGGTTGACCCTGTAAGAAGGCGAAAGACAAAACGAGTTTCCACTCAGTTAGAGAAACTGCAGAAGGAGTTAGAAGAGCGGAGGGACTCAGGAGAGCAGGGGGACGAAGGAGAGCAGGGGGAGTCAGAAGACCAGAGGAAGCTGGAGGAGCAGAGGATGTTAGAGGAGTATAAGAAGAAGTTAGAGGAGCAGAGGAAGTTAGGAGAGAGGAAAAAGAAGGAGGGTTACCTGGAGGAAATAATACAAGAGTCAGAGTCAGAAGAAGAAGAGGAGCCAAAAGCTAGATTTTCTTTACAAGAATTTCTCGAGTCCAAACTTGTAGATGGGGCAGCCTCATCAACACAGTTGCCACCATCAACACCTGGAACTCTTGATAGAGCAAAAGGCGAGCAAAGTATTACGACCATTATTGATCAATCTTTTAAACTGAGTGAAATTCGAGATCTAAGAATGGATTTCACACGTCAGCCAAAAGAACATATGGTCACTTGGTTACTCTGATGCTGGGACAATGGTGCCGACAGTGCGTGGCTCGATGGCAGTGAAGCTCGCCAACTGGGTAGCATTTCCAGGGACTCACATGTGGACAGAGGTATTGGCACATGCCAAAATCAGTCCTACATCCTCTGGAAGCGATTGTTGATAGCGGTAAGAGATAGATTCCCCTTTAAACGGGACTTGGAGCCTGAGAAAAAGAAATGGACTGATATAGAGAAAGGTATCCAATTTCTGAGAGAAAGTGCTCTGGTGGAAATGCTATACAGCCCCCACTTCAATCGTAACGATCCAAACCAATTACATGATCCTGAAACAGTCCGCGTTCCACGACAAATGTGGCGTGACTTTACAAAGGCAGCTCCAGAAAAGCATGCCAGTGCATTTGCATTAGTATATGGCAAAGGGGAAAGGAAACCCCTTGTGAATGAACTAATTAGCAGACTTCAGGAACTTGAATTATTTATAAGCGCTACAGAAGTTAATCTGTATACTTCAGCCATTGTCAAAATTGTGGAAAGATTAAACAAAATGGAGGGAACACAAAGTGACATTATTGACAAATTGGCTAATGTGCCTGATGTAGATGAATCCATGGTGGTACCAGATGATGGAGACCAGGATTTCCACAATCGCCTATTGAAAAAGCTAAACAACATGAGTTCCTCTCGACCTGTATCATCGAAAATCTCAACCATAAAAAAGAGACGTCCTCGTATTCAAGCAAATGACAACGATAAGACACCTCGTATTCAAGCAAATGACAACAATAAGACTACACGTCTTGCCTTGTTGTTTTTCCTCTGTAGTCATGGGGAGGACATGAAGAAGTGGTGTAATTCATCTACTTCTGCACTTCAGGCACGAGTGAAAGAATTACAAGGTGAAACAACCACCAAGGTGAACTCTTCCAAGAAGGGGAGAGTTCCAGTTGCTGCAAGCCACCGAGGTAAACAATAGAGGGGCCCTGCCCCCAGCCAGGGGGGGGAAAGGGACAATAGAGTATATTGGACTGTGTGGATTAAGTGGCCTGGCACATCTCGACCACAGAAATATAAAGCCTTGGTGGACACTGGTGCACAATGCACCCTAATGCCCTCAAGTCACCAAGGGACACAACCAATATATATACATGGAGTGACTGGGGGTTCCCAAGAATTGACAATGTTGAAGGCCGAAATAAGCCTCACTGGTAAAAACTGGCAAAGGCACACTATTGTGACCGGTCCAGAGGCTCCATGTATACTGGGAATCGATTACCTTAGGATGGGATATTTTAAGGATCCCAAGGGGTATCGATGGGCCTTTGGGATATCTGCTGTTAACACAAACGGTGTTAAGCAGCTGTCAACTTTACCTGGTCTGTCAGATGATCCTTCTGCTGTGGGGTTGCTCCAGGTAAAAGACCAAGAGGTACCAATTGCCACCAAAGTGGTTCACAGACAGCAGTACCGCACCAATAGGGACTCATTGCTCCCCATTCACAAGCTAATTCGCCAATTAGAGAATCAGGGCGTGATCAGCAAAACTCACTCGCCTTTTAACAGCCCCATATGGCCAGTGCGTAAAACCAGTGGGGAATGGAGGCTGACGGTAGATTACCGTGGCCTGAATGAAGTCACACCTCCATTAAGTGCTGCTGTGCCAGACATGCTAGAACTCCAGTACGAATTGGAGTCAAAAGAAGCTAGGTGGTATGCCACCATTGACATTGCTAATGCCTTCTTTTCCATCCCATTGGCTGCAAAATGTAGGCCACAGTTTGCTTTTACCTGGAGAGGTATTCAGTATACCTGGAACCGTTTACCTCAAGGGTGGAAGCACAGCCCAACAATTTGCCATGGATTGATCCAAGCTGTTTTGGAAGAGGGTAATGCTCCTGAGCACTTGCAGTATATCGATGATATTGTAGTGTGGGGCCATACAGCAGCAGAGGTTTTCAAGAAAGGGAAACAGATAATCCAAATTCTTTTGCAAGCTGGTTTTGCCATTAAGCGCAGCAAGGTGAAGGGGCCTGCCCTGGAAATCCAGTTCCTAGGTATAAAATGGCAAGATGGACGTCGTCACATCCCAGCAGATGTGATTGACAAAATCACTGCTATGTCTCCGCCCACAAATAAAACAGAGACCCAATCTTTTCTGAGAGTAGTGGGCTTTTGGAGAATGCATGTCCCAAACTACAGCCACATAGTGAGCCCCCTCTATCAGGTAACACGGAAGAAGAATAATTTCTCATGGGGTCCTGAGCAGCAGCAGGCTTTTGAGCAGATAAAACAAGAAATAGCCCGTGCCGTGGCCTTGGGGCCAGTACGGACGGGACAGGATGTGAAGAACATCCTTTACACTGCTGCTGGAGAGAAAGGTCCCACCTGGAGTTTGTGGCAAAGAGCCTCAGGAGAGACCCGAGGCCGACCCCTAGGATTTTGGAGTCGAGCATATAAAGGGTCTGAGGAACGCTACACTCCGACTGAGAAGGAGATCTTAGCCGTGTATGAGGGGGTTCGGGCTGCTTCTGAAGTAGTTGGGACAGAGGTTCAGCTTCTTCTAGCACCTCGCTTGCCAGTAATAAACTGGATGTTTAAAGGACAGGTTCCCTCCACCCATCATGCTTCTGATGCCACTTGGAGTAAGTGGATTTCATTAATTACTCAACGAGCTCGAATGGGAAAACTCAGCCGTCCTGGAATTCTAGAAGTGATCATGGACTGGCCTGAGAGTAAAAAAATTGAAACACCACCTACAGAAGAGGTATCACGTGCTAAAGAGGCACCACCATACGTTGAGCTACCAGAAAACAAAAAGAAATTTGCCCTATTCACAGACAGATCATGTCGTATTGTAGGGAAGCATCGCAGATGGAAAGCTGCTGTATGGAGCCCCACACGACAAGTTGCAGAGGCCACTGAAGGTAAAGGAGAATCAAGTCAATTTGCAGAGGTAAAGGCTGTTCAGCTGGATTTGGATGTGGCTGAACGGGAGAGGTGGCCAATGCTTCATCTTTATACTGATTCATGGATGGTGGCAAATGCCTTATGGGGGTGGTTGTAGCAGTGGGAAGATGATAACTGGCAACGAAGGGGTAAACCTGTTTGGGCTGCTGAACTGTGGAAAGACATTGCTGCCCAACTAAGGAACATTGTTGTAAAGGTGTGCCATGTAGATGCTCATGTGCCTAAAAGTAAGGCTACTGAAGAACATAAAAACAACCATCAGGTTGATCGAGCTGCCAAAATTGAGGTGGCTCAAATAGACTTGGACTGGCAGAACAAGGGTGAATTATTCCTAGCTCGGTGGGCCCACGAGACTTCAGGTCATCAAGGAAGGGATCATCATAGTATCATAGTCTTGTGCGGGTTGGAAGGGACCTTAGAGATCATCGAGTCCAACCCCCTGGGATTCGAGCCTCCTGTGTACCAGAGCGGCAGTTCTACCACTTGCGCCACAGGGGGGATTCGAAACCAGGGCCTCCAGTGTTGCAATGCGGCATTCCTACCACTTGCGCCACCGGGGCACACGCAGCATATAAGTGGGCCAGAGACCGAGGGGTGGACTTAACTATGGACGCTATTGCTCAGGTTATTCATGACTGTGAAACATGCGCCATAATTAAACAAGCCAAGGGGATGAAACCTTTTTGGGGGGAAGGGCGATGGCAAAAGTATAAATATGGAGAGGCATGGCAGGTTGATTATATCACCTTGCCACGATCTCGCAATGGTAAGCGTTATGTACTCACCATGGTGGAGGCAACCACTGGGAGGCTTGAAACATACGCAGTACCCCCATGCTACTGCCCGAAACACCATATTATGGTTGGAAAAGCAAATCCTGTGGCGGCATGGCACTCCAGAAAGAATTGAATCAGATAATGGAACCATTTCAAAAATTCTCTTGTGACCACTTGGAGCAATAATCATGGCATTGAGTGGATTTACCATATTCCCTATCATGCACCAGCTTCTGTTAAGATTGAATGATTCAATGGGTTGTTGAAAACTATGTTGAAAGCAATGGGTAGCGGATTGTATAAAAATTGGGAGAACCATTTAGCAGAAGCCACCTGGTTGGTTAACACTCGAGGATCTAGTAATCGTAATGGTCCTAACCAATCCAGCTCCCTACGTACCATGGAGGGAAATAAGGTTCCTGTAGTACACATAAAGAGTGTGTTGGGAAAAGCAGTTTGGGTCCTTCCAGCATCTGGAAAGGGCAAACCTCTCCGGGGTACTGTCTTTGCCCAGGGACCTGGGTGCACGTGGTGGGAGATGGACAAGAATGGGAATGTCCAATGTGTACCACAAGGGAATTTGATGTTGGGGGATTGCAGCCAATGATTTCTTGTAGATAAAAAGGTAGAGTCTCAGAAAATATTTGACGAATGTCCAATTAGGTAGAGGACTTAAGATAGAGTGGATTAATGTTAAGGAAACACTTTTTTCTATATACCTTAATTAGGCATTCTGTAAGCAAGTTTTCCATCTGGGCTCTATATCGTGCACTGGCCATGCATGTGTAGAGCACACATAAAAAGAAGTATAAGTCAAATCTGCTGTGGCGGCTGGAAAAGGATGAGTGCACCTTGATGTGGGGGATGCCCTACTAGCGCTGCCTTTCTCCTCCACCGCTGACATGTTTTCCTTTTTCTGGCAGTTTTGCCATTTTCCTCAAAATTAATAAATAATAATGGGTTAGGTTACAGAGTTTTGTTCTCAACTTAGGGATTTGTATGGAATAAATATAATTGTTGAGAAAATAAGGTTGCTGATTACTCACAACTATACGTATGAGTGTGTATGTGTGTATAAGCATAATGTAATGATGTAGAATAAGGGGTGGAATGTCATGGTTTAATAATTTTGTAATTTTGCTATCAGTATTCCACATCATAACATCATATAAAGCATGAATAATTTTACTGAATCTGCAACTTACAGAAGAAGACTACATCTCCCAGAGAACAACACGATAGGTCACGAGACCTGGACACTATATTAACTCTGTCGCAGGCTAGACTGACGTCTTTCGAGTTCTGGCGTTCAGGGGAGTGTGTGGGAGCCTTCGCCGTTTTGCCAAGATTTACAGTAGGCCTATCGGTTTCGGGACTCATTCTCTCTCCTATTTTGCTTGATTCGTTAGCTCAATTTTCAATTATATTGTATTATATTGTGTTATTCTGTATTTCGATATAGTAATTTAGTAAATAAGTGTGCCTTCTTAGATCGTTGCTGCTGTTTTCTTTTCCTAATTAACTTTTTTTCCTTTCGGCCTAGGGCCTCTGCGGGGCCCACGGCCCCTGTCATGGACGCAGATGGATTTTTAGTTTAAACCATGACACACGGATATGTTTTTGACTCTTTGTAATCATCTCAAGTGGTAATGGGACTGTGGTATGATGGCACCCCAAGGTCTGATGGTTTTAGCACTAAAAAAGGAAAAGAGAAGTGGAAGTAACAGCAAACATAAATTATGTAGCATGACCAGATTTTATAATTGAGTGCTTTAATCATAAGTCTAAGTACTGGCTGTTCATGGAATCTAAGGAACCATATTGTTTGATTTGTGTTTTTTTTGAGTGAATGGGGCAAGCTGTTTTAATGCTTTAAGAAAGCATTGTTAATGGAAGTGTAATTGAGGGCATGAATAGTGTGTGAGGGCAAAAGGATTAAAGAATGAGTTTATTTGCACTGGTGTGAGAGCAACTCCACTGCACTGCCCCTCTGCAAGTAGAACTCTGAGTGTGAGTGATAGTTGGGGTCAGAGACTGTTGTTCTAAACAGTATTACTTGTGAAGGGGGTTGTAGGGGATGGGGCATTGGAAGTGTGAAAAACTTTTGTCTGCAGAGATCTAGGGAACTTGAAATCCCTGTGTTAGCATTGGAAGCCTCTGAAGGGGAGGAGGTGAAGCTGAAATGTTAGTAGTCTATGTAATGAGTTTGAAGAGTGGAAAAAAGTTTTGGGAGAGATGCATGCTGAGGAAAGCAAAAACGAGCAAGGTGTAACAGGAATGTAAGGACTGAAGGGAGGTGAGTGATATTGAAAAGCTGATATAGCTGACTGAGGAACAGAGGTAGTAAGTAGCAGCTGCCACTGGGAAGAACTATCCTGTTGCTGCACTAGAGTAAGGCTGAAGGACCCGGGGGGGGGGGAGGCTCAAACTGCAGGAAAATTGGGCACTGGTGGAGAAGTTGTACCATGCTAAGTGAGAGAGAAGAGTCTCTGATCACAGAAGCTTAATGATGGGAACCCAGGAACTTTAGCCTAGCAGATCCACTGTTGAAATTGCAGGTAGGGAGCAGGATAAAGACGTTCATTTTCTGGTGGATATGAATGCCTTTTACTACCCGTAGATGGATTTTTTTATTTTTTTATTTTTTTTTTAACCATAGTAGGAGCTACTGGTAAACACGAAGAAGAATAAGCTTACATTTTGGTATCAGTTAAATACAGGCTTGTAGAACATGTAGGAATAAGTAAATTCTCTTACGTGCCAGGTTCTCCAAAACCATAACTCAGGCAAGACTTATTAGAATGTCATGGCTTTGTAATTTTGTAATTTTGCTATCAGTATTCCACATCATAACATCATGAAAAGCATGGATACTTCTACTGAATGTGCTGTCCACAGAAGAAGACTACATATCCCAGAGAACAACATGGGTAGTGATAAGTCACGGGACCAGGACGCTATATAATCTTGTTCCCAGGCTGGAGTATTCTTCTTCTCTCGAACTTCTCGGAGAGTGGGAAGCGTTCCAGCCGTGTCACCTAGAGTTCACAGTAGGCCTCTCGGTTTTCGGGGACTCTGTCTGTTTCGTTCGATTTGTTAGCCTCAATTATATTATATTGTGTTATCTTGTATTTCAATATCATATTTAGTAAAATAAGTTTTTCCTCCTTAGATTGCCGCTGTTTTTATCCCATTCCCCTTTTCCCCCTCCTTTCTGGGCCCCAGGGGGGCCCTACAGGGTGGCTTCCCCTGTCACGGGCATAGGTAAATCTAAGTAACCCATGACAGATTTTTGGTGGAGAATGCAGGCATAGAGCTTTTTAGCTTTTAGAACGACTGTCTCTTTGCTCTTAAAGAGCTTCGTTAGCTTCCTTACGGGAGTGTTATCTTTTTGTAGCTGCTCACTGAGAACGTGACCTTGAAATACCAGACAAATAGTCAACTTTAAGGGCAGCTGCACATTCTCAGCATTGCTATCTAACTTTTGTATAGAAAACAAAGGGATTTCTTTCACCCTTAGAGCAAAGCTAGCTAGCTCTGACTTTTACAGAGCCTGCCAGCTATGAATCCACTCTTCATCCCAGTTGCTCTGTTTAAGGGATTGAAAGCAATTATGATATTCTCAAAGTATTGGTCAACTATTAACACCATAATTTGGTGTTGTGGAATTGTGCAGGTATATGGCCTAATAAGGTGGATACTGATGGAGACACCTGCCTGGTACTTATATGAGATGTGGTATGGTCTGAATTTTGGCATCTACACCCCAGATGGAATTGCGAATCTTACAAATACTTGCATCCCAGATGGAATAGGCAATTTTACAAACACCACCATGTTTAATCCAGTGTACAGGCTAAAAAAACCTGCTTTTTTTTAGGCTGTACTCTCAGATTTCCGCACGCCTTTCAATAGCTGAGATAGGGTTCATACTTGTATCCATGTTATCAATATTAATGAATGTATATGTAATCCTATACATTCGTTCAATGCGGAAGTCTCCTCCAGAACCAGAGAATGATGACTGGCAGGGAATATGGAAAGGTTTAGGAAAAGTCTTAGAAGCATGGGGACCCGCAGTGTCATGGGATTTCACTCTTGAACACCTAAGGGACCCTGAGAAATTAAGTGAGTATTTGGGTCAGAGATCTAAGGAGGTAAACCTTATGTGGGGTTTGGCTTATGCATACCGTGCTTTGTTTCATACTATTCTGGAGAGAGAGAGTTTCCGATCTGAGATTCAAGCCCAAGTTAACTCTGATCAGTCACAGGAGGCATCAGTAGCAATATCAGTTGCCCCTGTGGAAGGCAAGAAATGGAAACGGGTGTCCATGCGTCTAGAACGAAAAGAAGGAGAAGCAGAGGGGGGGGCAGCAGAAGACCCAGGTGCCGGGCATGGAGCAGTACCGAAAAAAGCAAAGGCAAAAATCAAGAGGCATGAAGAAGAGACTGATGATGAGGAGGAAATCACTTATCGTCGACCTCTGAAGCTGACTGAAATCCAAGGCTCAAGAAAGGAGTTTACACGGCGTCAAGATGAAGGTATCCTTGCTTGGTTGCTTCGCTGCTGGGACAACTAGGCCAACAGCTTGTCTCTAGATGGTAATGAAGCTCGCCAACTAGGAAGCATTGCCCAAGATGCAGGTGTCCACAGAGGGATTAGCAGATGTTCGGATGGAGCTGCCACTCTCTGGTTGCGGCTGTTAGAAGCCGTGAGAGAAAGGTACCCCTATAAGGATGCTTTGAAGCCTAAAATTACTAGTTGGAATACCGTCCAAAAAGGTATCCAGTACATGAGGGAAATGGCCATGGCGAAAATGCTGTACAACCCTGATCCAAGCGAACATGATCCTGAGAGAGTGAGGGCCGATCCTGACATGTGGCAGAAAATCACAAGTACAGCACCAGAGAGAACTGCACAGTCATTGGTAACAGGTTCTAAAGGGTTCGAGGACAGATGGCCCCGAGTTGTTGAGCTGATTATAATGCTTCAAACCGTCGATCAGCAGCTCCCCCAATTGCTTGCCGCAGTTTCTGCCATCTCACGACTAGAAGATCGACTAGATGAAATGTGCAAGTAATTGTTTCCATCAACTAATCGTAATGATCCCGTAATAGTATCAGAAACAACTGATGAAGGTCAATCCTCGTACGGCCCACCAGGTCTAATGAAGGATCTGATCAAAGTATTCCAGTCCTACTCCTCACCTGTATCATCAAAAGTCTCAGCTGTTAAACGCACACGCTTCCCAGCTCGAGCAAGGAACAACAGTATGATTGCACCGCGTGTTTCCATGTGGCGCTACCTACGTGACCATGGAGAAGACATGAGGAAGTGGCATGATCAGCCTACTTCTGCACTACGAGCACGGGTGAAAGAACTACTAAACATACCAACCACCAGTGGAGTTGCTCCAGTCATCACAGGTAACCAATAGAGGGGCCCTGCCCTCAGTCAGGGGAGGAAAAGGGATAATAGTGTTTATTGGACTGTGTGGATTCGATGGCCTGGCACATCAGAACCACAGGAATATAAGGTGCTGGTGGATTCCGGTGCACAGTGCACCCTAATGCCCTCCAGTCATGAAGGGACAGAATCAATTCATATTTCTGGAGTGACTGGGGGCTCTCAAGAATTGACTGTGCTGGAGGCTGAAATAAGCCTCACTGGCAAAGACTGGCAAAAACATCCTATTGTGACTGGCCCAGGGGCTCCATGTATACTGGGTATTGATTACCTCAGAAGGGGGCATTTCAAGGATCCTAAGGGGTATCGATGGGCCTTTGGGATAGCTGCTGTAGATATGGACAACATTAAGCAGCTGTCTGTTTTGCCTGGCCTGTCAGAGGATCCGTCTGTTTTGGGGCTGCTACGAGTAAAAGAGCAGGAGGTACCGATTACTACAAAGACAGTGCACAGATGGCAGTATCGAACCAACAGGGATTTCTTGCTCCCCATTCAAGATTTGATTCGCCAACTGGAGAATCAGGGAGTGATCAGTAAAACTCACTCACCTTTTAACAGTCCCATATGGCCTGTGCATAAAGCCAGTGGAGAATGGAGGCTGACAGTAGACTACCGTGGCCTGAATGAGGTCACACCCCCGTTGAGTGCTGCTGTCCCGGACAAGTTGGAACTCCAGTACGAGCTGGAGTCAAAAGCAGCCAAATGGTATGCCACCACTGACATTGCCAATGCCTTCTTCTCTATTCCTTTGGCCGCAGAATGTAAGCCACATTTTGCCTTCACCTGGATGGGCATTCAGTATACTTGGAACCGTTTGCCCCAGGGGTGGAAACACAGCCCAACCATTTGCCGTGGGTTGGTCCAAACTGTACTGGAACAGGGTGGTGCTCCTGAACACCTGCAGTACATTGATGACATTGTTGTGTGGGGCGATACAGCAGAAGAAGTTTTCACAAAAGGAGAGCAGATAATCCAAATTCTTCTACAATCCGGCTTTGCTATTAAGCGAAACAAAGTAGAAGGGCCTGCCCAGGAAATTCAGTTCTTAGGTATAAAGTGGCAGGATGGACGTCGTCACATCCCAACAGATGTGATCGACAAAATCACAAAAAAGGCCCCCCTCGGAGTTTGTGGCAAAGAGCCTCTGGAGAGACCCGAGGCCGACCCCTGGGATTCTGGAGTCGAGCATATAAGGGGTCAGAAGAGTGCTACACTCCAACTGAGAAGGAGATCTCAGCCACGTATGAGGGGGTTGGGTCTGCTTCCAAAGTAGTTGGTACTGAAACACAGCTCCTTCTGGCACCTCGACTGCCAGTGCTGAACTGGATGTTCAAAGGAGAGGTTCCCTCCACCCATTATGCTACCGATGCCACCTGGAGCAAGTGGATTGAGCTGATTACACAGCGAGCGCGAATGGGAAACCTCAATCGTCCAGGAATCCTAGAGTTAATCATGGACTGGCCTGAAGATAAAAAGTTTGGAACGTCACCAGCAGAAGAGGTTTCATGTGCTAAAGAGGCCCCACCATACAGCGAATTACCAGAAAATGAAAAGAAATATTCCCTATTCACTGACGGATCATGTCGCATTGTAGGGAAGCATCGCAAATGGAAAGCTGCTGTGTGGAGCCCCACACGACAGGTTGCAGAGGCCACTAAAGGTAAGGGAGAATCAAGTCAGTTTGCAGAGGTAAAGGCTGTTCAGCTGGATTTAGATGTGGCTGAACGGGAGAGGTGGCCAATGCTTCATCTTTATACTGATTCATGGATGGTGGCAAATGCCTTATGAGGGTGGTTACAGCGGTGGGAACAAAATAACTGGAAACAGAGGGGTAAACCTGTTAGGGCCGCTGAACTATGGAAGGACATTGCTGCTCGAACAAGGAATATTGTTGTAAAGGTGCGTCACGTGGATGCACATGTGCCCAAAAGTCGGGCTACTGAAGTACAACAAAACAACCATCAGGTTGATCGAGCTGCCAGAATTGAGGTGGCTCAAATCAACTTGGACTGGCAGAATAAGGACGAATTATTTCTAGCTCGATGGGCTCATGAGACCTCATGTCATCAAGGAAGAGACGCGACATATAAGTGGGCCAGAGACCAACGGGTGGACTTAACTATCGATGCTATTGCACAGGTTATTCATGATTGTGAAACATGTGCAATAATTATACAAGCCAAAAGGATGAAACCTCTCTGGGAGGAAGGGCGATGGCAAAAGTATAAATATGGGGAGGTGTGGCAGGTTGATTATATCACCTTGCCACGATCTCGCAGTGGTAAGTGTTATGTACTCATCATGGTAGAGGCAACCACTGGGTGGCTTGAAACATACGCAGTACCCCATGCTACTGCTCGAAACACCATATTCGGTCTTGAGAAACAAGTCCTATGGCGACATGGCACCCCAGAAAGAATTGAATCTGATAATGGGACACATTTCAAAAATTCTCTTATAAATACTTGGGCCAAAGATCATGGCATTGAGTGGATTTATCATATTCCCTACCATGCACCAGCTTCTGGTAAAATTGAACAATACAGTGGGTTGTTGAAAGCTATGTTGAATGCAATAGGTGGTGGAATGTAGAGAGTGTTTTTTACAGCTAGTTAGCTGAGAAGGGTCGTAAACACGGTGCAGCTAAGCAAGCAGCCATAACACCTGCAAGGACAGCAAGAACAACAGGATGCCCTGGGATGGTGAGAAACTAGCCATGGTTCTGGGAACTCAGCAAGGGAGTAGCTTTCAGTTGATAACAACAAGCTGTTAAGATACTCGGGGATGGTATGTAATTGGGAACCAATGATGAGCTCTACTTTTGCAATATGTATGAGCTAATTATCCGTATTATAAAAGTACACTCAGCCAAGGAATAAACGAGAATAGCTGATCATATGTCAATGACAGGTGTGGTCGTCTGCTTTTCTCCCGCCGTTCTGCAACAGTGGAACATTTAAGCAGTGGGTGAAGCATTTGTCAGAAGCCACTTGGTTGGTCAATACTAGAGAATCTGTCAATCGTGGTGGTCCTAGCCAATCCAGCCCCCTACATACTATAGAAGGAGATAAGGTCCCTGTTGTACATGTAAAGAACATGTTGGGAAAAGCTGTTTGGGTCCTTCCAGCTTCTGGAAAGGGCAAACCTGTCCGTGGAACTGTCTTTGCCCAGAGACCTGGGTGCACTTGGTGGGTAATGCAGAAGGATGGGGGTGTTCAGTGTGTACCACAAGGGAATTTGATGCTGGGGTAGTGCAGTCAATAATTTTATGTATCTATATATATATATATGTTTGCATGTGTAGTGTATTTTAGTTATTATAGTTATACATTTAGTTATGTTACATGCAGTTCTACTATTTAGCTATCATAGTTTTTCATACTTATATATATGTATATATATTAACCATGATGTAATAATGTAGAATAAGGGGTGGAATGTCATGGTTTTGTAATTTTGTAATTTTGCTATCAGTATTCCACATCATAACATCATGTAAAGCATGGATACTTCTATTGAATGTGCAGTCCACAGAAGAAGACTACATATCCCAGAGAACAACATGGGTAGTGATAAGTCACGGGACCAGGACACTATATAATCTCGTTCCCAGGCTGGAGTGCCCTCCTTCTTCTCTCGAACTTCTCGGAGAGTGGGAAGCGTTCCAGCCGTGTCGCCTAGAGTTCACAGTAGGCCTCTCGGTTTTCGGGGACTCTCTCTCTCTGTTTCGTTCCATTTTTTAGCCTCAATTATATTATATTGTGTTATCTTGTATTTCAATATCATATTTAGTAAAATAAGTTTTTCCTCCTTAGATTGCCGCTGTTTTTATCCCATTCCCCTTTTTCCCCTCCTTTCCAGGCCCCAGGGGGGCCCTACAGGGTGGCTTCCCCTGTCATGGGCATAGGTAAATCTAAGTAACCCGTGACGTAGAACAAATGGATGCAGAGATAAAATTCAATAAAACTGGAGCTAAGGGTCAAAAAATATCAGATGACTGAAAATTTTAAGTCTGGCTTTAATGCAAACTGGGTAAAATAATGTTGCACCCCAGAAGTTACAGAAATCTTAAATCAGGTATACTTAGGAGCGTGGGTATCGGAGATGCCTGGCAGGGCCAGTTCAGTCAGGGTAAAGCAGTGCCCTTTGAGGATATGAGAATGTAGAAGGATAAAAGAAATAATAGCTAACTTTTTGGAACTTGGATTACTAATTGAATGTGACTCTGATTACAGCACCCTGATCTTGCAGAGGAAAAACTGTACCAAGCTATATCACATGCTATCCAAGACATGAGGGCAAGTAATAGAATTGTTGAATGTATACACCCAGTAATGGCAAATCCATGCACTTTATTAACCAAGTTAAGGAATGACTAGGTGGAGTTTGCCTTCTGGATTTGAAGGCTGTCTTATTTTGTCTGGTTTTGCCAAAGGAAGACTGAAGTTATTTGCCTTTGAATAGGAAAATCCCAATATGGGGAAGAAAAGACTCGGTTAACCTGGACAGTGTTACCCAGGGTTGTGAGAACAGACCAATGATTTTTGAGAACTGGTCAACTCATGAGCCTGAGACTTGGGTTTCTACATCCCAGGGTGGAACTTTAATGCAGTATGTGGATGCCACAGCAACAAAAGAGGACTGTGTGCAATAGATGGAGTTTGCTGAATTTCTTGGTTTAAATAATTATCGAATTATCAAGTTTCACAACAGAAAGCACAAATAACTCAGCAGCAAGTGATGTATCTGGGATATGAGATTACAGCTGGACTTTGAACCTTAAGGGCTGCCAGGGAAGATGCCATCTGCCAAACCCCTGAGCTGGAGATTGCTAAGGGACTCCGTACATTCCTAGGAATGACAGGATGGTGCCAACTGTGGATATACAGATATGGACTGTTGGTAAAGCCTCTTTATGCACTTTTGTAATTGTATCCAAAGAATATTATATGGAATGGGGTGGCAAGGAGGGCATTCCACCAGCTGAAACAAGAACTCATGAAGGCCTCTGCTTTGAGGCTACCAGACACGACTAAACCTTTCTGGATGTTCTTGCATGAAAAATGAGGAATAGCCTTGGGAGTCCTTGCCCAGAACCTTGGACCCTATCGAAGGGCAGCGGCACACTTCTACAAACAGCTTGATGATGTGAGTAAGGGATGGCCAAAGTGCCTGAGGGTGGTGGCTGCACTAGTGCTCAATATTCAAGAAGCCTGTAAATTTACGCTGAGACAAAAAATAACAGTTTTAATATCTCATACAGTGTCTAATGTACCGGTGGTAAAAGGTACCAATCTACCAAAGAGTGTGGCTGTTATACATTGTAAAAGACGTCAGAAAGGTAACACTGTACAGGAAACTGTAAATGAGATGGTGGATCAGGTGATAGAACAGGCAGTTGAAGAAGGTTTTAATTCCAGACTGTAAATTTAAAATCTGTGTTATGGTTTTATAATTTTGTTATCGGTATTCCACGTCATAACATCATGTAAAGTGCGGGGATTTAAAGACTTAATACTCCAGTTCTGTGGACTAACAACTTTCTAGATACCTGGTTCTCAGAAGAGAAGAATTACATATTCCTGGGGACGTCACGGTCAGAGAGGAAGATAAGACACAGGATCTTGCTTGCTGCCTGGCAGTGTGTGGGTGTGCTCCCCAGCTGTGCGCCTTCAGCAAAAATGTAGGCCTTTAGGTTTTTGGACGCTCTCTCTGATTTTATTAGCCTCCATTTCAATTATATTGTATTATATTGTTATCTTGCATTCCGATATCATATTTAGTAAAATTAAGTTTTCCTCCTTAGATCATTGCTGCTGTTCTGTTTTTGGGCTGAGCTCCCATCTCCCTACCCTTCCCTTTTTCCTGCCCACAGGCCTGCTGCCCCCTGTCACGGGCACAGATTGATCTAGATAACTCCATGACAGCCTCTGAACCCAAGTCAGAACTTGTAAAATATTCTTGAGAGGATAGGACTCTAATGATTTAGAAGGGAAGAGGGCAAGCTGACAGATGGGTGTACGCCCAGATGGACACATTATTATGCCCTTTAGTATGTTATAGAAATTGGTTCTAAGGGTAGATAAGAAAATATACTGGGTGAACAAACACTACAGAGTAAGATCCTAGTACCAGGAACAGGGTAGAAGTGGGCCTATTAGGAATAAGAACCTTCCAGGGCAACAGTAGCAAATGGATTTCTTGGAACTCCCAAGGAAAGGGGGGTAGCACTATATGTTGGTACTAACTGATATCTTTTTAGGGTGGCCAGAGGCATTCCCTTGTATAACTAATAAGGCACATGAGATAACTAAAGTATTGTTACGGAGGGGTTTCTTGTGGTTGTTTGGGGACAAGATAGCTCAGAAAATGGTACCGATAAATTGGAAAGGACGTTGCCTAGGAGGATTTTTAATGCCTCCTACAAGCATCCATCCAAAAGAACTCCTGTCAGGTATAGTGAGAACTATGTGGGACCCAGTAATATTAACTAAGGATTCCTCAGGACATTATAAGTTCCTTGGTGCAATCCTCCCAATCTGAGGAATTGCAGATCTCCAGAGTGCGATATTAAATATCTCAAAAGCAATGGAAGATACTGAGAATGCAACTGTGGATGCTATAACAACTGACCAAACAGAAGTTAGCTCTCTTAGCATGGTAGTGTTACAGAATCAAATGGCCTTAGACTCACTAACAGCTGAAGAAAGGGGAGTGTACATGATTGTCAGTCAGTCTTGTGCTTATGTAGACAAGACCCACAGAGTAGAAACAGATTTGCAGACTGTATGGGAAAAAGCCCTGGTAGTTCACATGATAACCCAATAAAAATCACTGGCTGATTCCTCGGGAATTTGGGACACTTTGACAGGCTGCTTGCCTGATATAAAACGGCTAAAACATCTCCTTGTTGGAGGAGGAGTTGTTGTAGTAGTGATCCTAGTGCTAATGCTTTAGTATGTTGTGTACTGAATGGTTTGTATGGTCTGGGAAAAACATTTTAGAGTCCTATGAACAGTGGAAACAACATCAGCTCCATCAGCATATAGAAAAGTATTTCCAGGGTGAATCTTAATGAGAATGGGATAATCTAGTAAGGGAGGGTAACCTTGCTAGACTGAAGAAAAGGGGGGAACTGAGTGAAGTAAAGTTTGTTAATTAAACCTCTGTTCTGCTTTTTAGATCCACAGCCTGCCAGGGTGACTGAGAGTGGCAGAAGCAGCAAGAATTCTGGTGTCACTGAAGAATTACCATGGCATCTTGTTCTTCAGTGAAGTTTAATGACAGAGTTTTTAAACATATTTAGCAAAAGAAGCTGGGAGGATGTAAAACTGAAAACTATGGACTCTCTACTTCATGATGGGAAAAACTGTTTCATGTAATGACATATGCAGTAGAATTCCTTGGTCACAGCCTGAACTATTATGTGAGTACGTGAGTTCTGGGGGTGTGTGTGTGGGGGCAGCTAGAGTCACCCTTTCTGTGTCTCTCAGTGATGCTTCTGAGAACGCCTGTGCAGTTTGAGTCTGTGCAGGTTTCCCCTCCCCCTGCCCTACTTTTGCAGTGTGAGAGTATGAATGGGAGAAGGCTGCATTCCTTAGCTCACCTCTTTCTCCCAACTGTTACTGGCAGGGGTGAGTTAATGTCTTTTGTCTTTGTTATCTTTTCCTATAGTTCCTGTATCTCAAATAAAGGGTCTGTCATCATTGTTGTTTGCTCTATGTTTTGGTGAGTCAGGCAGCCAAGTATCTTTAGGAGACTTATACATGAATACCTTTTAAAGTATTTACCATGGCATTTCTGAACAATATCACGCAGTGGTTTGGTCAGGGGAATACTAGCTCTATGAGTGAAGTTTTGCCAGGGCATATCCCAGGTTTCCTAGGATCCTCATATCATGGGATTGCTTCTATCGTTGAAATATGGAAATGTCCAGGAGTCCCCAGCCTACCTGGCTGAGTATTTCAATAGTCTTAGCAAAAATATACTCACTACTTGAGAATGACAGTTAGCTGCCTCCATGGTGGCATGGCCACTGCTGCTGGCCTTGAACCAGCTAAAAGCTTAAATCAACTATTGTGTGACCATGTTGGAAAAATTGAGAAGACAAGTTGCAATTTTAATGGGGAACAAATCTAATCTGATCATTCCCCTACAGAAGATCCAGAATATCTCTCTAAAAATTACCTGGGGCCCTGTACAAGGGAATTCACATAAACAAGACTCTGTAAAAGAAAGCACTACAAGGTTGGATCTTGAGGCTTCACTAGAGCTAGAACATTTTGAGACCTGATCAGTTGTAACTCAAAAAAAACCAAAAAAAAAACCCAAAAGCTGCAGGTTAGGTTAGCAGGGCTGCCCCTGATCTGTGGCCCCCTGCTCTGACTGCGCTACACAGCTTGCTCATACGTGGCAGCTGAATTAACGGATCTAGTACATCGGTTTAGATAAAACCTGGAGCAGCCATGCTCTCAATTATAAGACATGGGGGCAGAAAGTGTTGTGGTGAATGGACTGGAAATTTCTAAACTGACATCTGTTACCACTCACTCTGCCCTCAGGCAAAGACTATATGCAGCTGTCCAACATGATAAAGAAAATTGTTTATTAATTACATAGTTAATGACTGCAGGCCATACAACGTGGACAAATAAGAGTGAAATACCATTAAATATGGGCCTGTAGTTCCTCTATAGAGGATTTGCAAAACTGCATTTGAGAATTATGCGTGAAGGAGGCAGTTTATGACTATGAGGAGGATTTTGAGATCCTGGACTTGATGAAATTTTCAGCAGGAATGAGGAACCTCATCCTGCAGTGAGGTCCACCACCACATCAGTGTGGTACTCTGATATCCATAGTAAATACCCTAGTGGCCTCAGAGGCCATAATACAACAGGCTGCCCAATTAGTGGCAGATCTGGGAGAGACAGAGCATCTATGGGCCAGGTGCAATGTCTGAGTAGTAGTGGAAAAGTCAGAGATCCATCCATGATCTAGGAGACCTTCCCCTAAGGCAATTCAATTTGGACCCATCAGGGTCTCATGAAAACAAATGTTCAGTGACCTGATTAGAGCAGGAGTTCAATTTCAAAAGATTGATGGGCAGCCTAATCAGGTCTTATTACAACTCTAGAAGCAATTACTAGACAGTCAGAGATTTCATTGCTCCCCTAAAAGGGATGGAATTAGAATCATAGAATGTAACCCAAATGTGGTTGAAACTCAAGGTTGGGCATCTACCATCTGAGGGGTGGGGTACATGGTGTCTATCACCCCAATTCCAGAGTTCGTATTGCAGATAGGCGTCCTGTTGGGTCTGACTCTGCAAACTGCTGTGGGAGAGTTCAGATTAAGGGAAAGATGTATGAATATCCAGGTGGCACAGGCAATTATAAAGGGGTCAACAACATAAAATAATATTAGCATTGTGAAAAATTGTTCATAACTGCAGTTGTGATAGAAATGCAGGCTGTAAAGAGTAACTTGAGCCTGATATAGCATTCTTGGTTCATGTGAAGAGGTAAAGCGTATGGGAACTGTTAGGTTATGGCCTGAACCAATAATTGAGCACCTGGTGAAGGGGTGTAGCTAGCCCTGGGAGCACAGGTGGAAACAATTCACCTGTGTGACCAGAAGGGGGGACCCTGAGTCTACCCCTCCCTAACCTCATTTAAGGCCTGGCAGCTGCAAGGGCCCTATTTATATTTGGGGGCTGTTGTCTTTGGGTGCTTGTTAAGTCCTGATCTTCAGGAAAGAGTAAGTGATATTTTTCTTTATTGTTGAATTGTGTCTTCCATCTTTTTTAGGTAATTGGAAGCTGGTTTAAAGTAGTTATATGTTTATCAGTTATACATACTGCTTCTATCAAAACTCCAAAGTAGTGCTGTGGTTTCCTAGGCTCAATGTGTTTGTTTCTGCAATGGCACAATAAAGCTTCAAGTAAATAATTTTTTTATTTTTTTTTTTTAAATTTAGTTAGGAGTGTGTGCTGCTATATATAAGACTGACTTACCTAGCTTTATCTAGCTTTGTCAATGGGATCTGAGGTAAGGTTAGTACAAGAATGCCAAACTAGTTCTAATACGTTGGTTCTTATTTTGTTGTGTGACTGAGCAAATGTATTGCTCTTACAGGTATTGAGTATCTAATATACGAAGTCTTCCATTTAACTGTCAAACACTAACCTTGTTTTTCTGTATGAGATGGAAGTCTTTTCCATAAATTAGAAGTGCGTGTTCAAAGCTTCTGCATTCTTCTTCTGTCCATGCTGTCATCTCTCCTAGAAAATAACAAGAATAGTAGGTTAAACTTACTTTTGCTAAATAGAAATTATATTGAATATTATTTGTTACTAATGGTTGTATGTCCAAAACCACTCTAAAAAATAGCAGGGCAGTTATTTAGACCCATCATTCATCTACTATACAGTTATCCTATCTGAAATATTATATTCCTGTTTTTAAATCAAAACTTTGAGTCTTTATAATTGTTCTTCCTTGAAAGCAAAGGGCATTCAAAAGTTCTGATTTACTGTTACTTGAGATATATTTCCTTTAATAACTAAGAAAAAAAAAAAAAAGCCACCACTAAGACTTCAAAGTCATCACCAAGATACCAATGGAATTATTTTTCTTAAGTATTTCTTTTTGCATAGGTCACAAAGAGTAGCAGTGTTGTTGTTGTGTGTGGGTTTTAATTTTTTTGGAAGGAGGGCGAAGCAAAGAAACAGTCTCTTTGTTTTGAAAACCTACATATTGTAAAACTCAATCTTACATATAAAATTACTAAGGTAAGAAAGATGCAAACAAATGGCATACTTATTGCACTTCTTTCTATAGTGTTTCTTCATATATGTTTTGTTCAAAATATTTGAGTATCTAGTTTTGTCTCAAGTGTTGTTTTTCTCTCTTATGACTTTAGGCCTAAATACAAGGGTTCTTCTGAGAGTAATGCCTCCTGTTTTATTATGTTGGCATGGTGACCTCAGAAGTGCATGTGGGTGATGCGGCAGTAGAAAGTTGAGTTCTTCCACTGATATTCTGTTACAACATGTTGTTGCTATGTGACAGCAGAGGGGTAGTCTTACAAAATGGCATCTGACATGGAATTGGATGAGCAATTGAATTCCTTCATGTGGAAAAAATGGCACCCATTCAGCATTGAAGAACATTAATGTTTATGGAAGCAAAACAGATGTGAGCACAGTGAGGTAGTGGGTGGTGTGGTTAAACAATGGTGACAGAGACATGAAAGATGAGCCATGTTCTGGACAGCCATGCACAGTTGTCACATCACAAAATGAAGTGCATCTTGATCAGCTCATCTATGTGACTCAGTAGATTATGACCAGTGAACTGTGTACGGAGCTGAGTATTCGCTTCAGTATGTTACAAATAGTGGTGGCAATGTTGTTGCATCACGAAGTTTGAGACAGATAGGTCCCATGAATGCTCATGGAAGAACGCCATAGGCAAGTTTGTCAGGATGTATTGAACCAGTATGAGGCTGGAGGTGTCAACTTCTTGGATTGTGTCATTACTAGTGATGAGACATGGTGCCACTGCTTTGAAATGGAGTAAAAATGACAGTCCTTGGAATAGTGACATTTGAACTTCTACAGGGAGTTCATGATGCAGCCCTCAGCTGGCCAAGTTATGAGCCCTGTCTTCTGAAAAAGGAAAGGGGTGATCCTTCTGGATTTGCTGGAACTCAGACAAACCATCAACTCTGACTGCTGCGTCATAATGCTGACTAAGATGAAGGCCTGAACTTCAAGAGTTAGGCCAAGGAAGAAAGCAACTTTTCTCTTGCAACATAACACCAGGCCTCATACCAATTTGAAGACCATTATTGAAGAGCAAAAAGGACCCCATAATAAATGGAAAGGGAACACCTCCCTACTGAGAGGGAAAGGGGGCCTCACAGAAACCAAGGTAAAGGGTAGTTACGGATAGTGTCTGCAATTCCCCCTCTCTCTGCCCACCTTAACATAAACTAAGTCTGGGAAAACAAGGGGAAGAAGGCCGTAAAGATAGGAGTTTGGGAGCAGCCTGAAGATATCTGGCAGAAAGATGATTAGATATTCAGGGGGCAAGATGACACAGATGTGTGGGGGCACTCCTTCTGCAAGGCCAAAAGCTTAACACCAGAAGAAAACAGGAGTTCTCGCAGCAGGAGAGGAATCTTCATCCCAAAACAGTGATGGTGGGGGGGGGGGGGGGGGGGGCGACACAGATGGACGGACTGTCTTTGCCAATGGGGTTGTGGGGAATGTAATGAATATGTAACAAAATTTGGGGGGAGACTTTTTGATTATGTATTAGTTTGGCCTATATCTGTGACAAGCTTTTTCACTATGGTGCTCAAGTTTGGAGTGTTAACCCCAACTCTTTGGAACAGCTCTTTGGTGCTGGATCATAATGCTGGAGAGCTGCACTTCCTCGGTCCTGTGCTTCTAGTAGTCTCAGCTATTCTTACATGAATTCTGGCTTTACTAGAGGGAGATAAGTTGAGAAGAGACAGACTACAAGTCCCAGAAGTAACCAGTACTCCTGTTATGGTTTTGCTATTTGGTTGGTGTTGGTATTGCACATCAGAACACCATGCCTAATAATGGGAGTAAAGGGGACAAGTTTTTTTTTCTGTGGACTGCCTTAAATGGGCATGTGGGGAGAGGCACCGGAAGGGAAGTGGGGAAGGGGACAGGTTTGCTGGCCCGGCTCCCTGCGAGGAGACAATGTGGTCGGAGCTTCCTGCCTTCCGCAGCTCCATCGGTGAGATTGGGGACTTGGTATTTTCTTTGTTGAAACTCTCTTGTTGTTGTTTAGCGTTATTAGGTTATTAAACTGCCGTTCGTTCTCAGATCACCTTTTTTTCTCCTTCATTTTTTGTTAGACCTAATCGCAATCTCCCTTCCCTTCCCCTCTCCCTAAACGCACGTGGCCGTGCCGCGCCGTGCCGTACAGTGCCGCTAGAGAAAAGGGGGGGGACTTTTGTTCCTGCTCCCCCGGGTTTGTTCCCACTGTCCCAAAGTGAGCTCTAGAGAGAACTCCGTGACATTTTTGGTGGAGAAAGCGGGCAGTGCTCTGGGCAATATTTTGGGCAGTAATTAGGTGGCTTTTTTCAACAGCCCTGTATGTAGGACTGACGGTCCCTAGGTTCCTGTGGCCCTGGCTTCAGAACATCCTGATGATGGGGGTAGGGGTAGATATATTAAGCCAACGGCTGGCAGGGATAAAGATACCTGCCTGGCTCCCTTCCAGACTAACGAACATCACAGACACTGTGCTTGAACTGGCTCATGAATGCTCTGAATTTCTTAAGTATGACTGGGGTGTCAAATGGGATACTGTGTTGTTAGCCTCTCTAATTGTAGTAGTTTACTATAAAGGGTGGAGAGACTTGCAAAGAATAGTGCAGAGAGACTCAGGAAAAGGGCCAAAAACATCGGGACCCCCAGTATCAGGTAATCTCACCCCTGAACACCAGAGGGACCTTGGGAAATTAATAGAACTTTTGAATGAGAGATTAAAAGAACTGGTGAGTGAGGGTGGGAGATCAGGGGGATCTCAGAACGAACGGCTTAAGAAAAAAGATAGAGAGTCTTGAGAATGAGATCCAAACCCTAAAGGGAAGCTGCCAAGTTAATCCCAGCCAACCACAGGAAGCACCAGCATCAGTGTCAGTCGCCCCAGTGGAAGGCCAGAGATGGGAACGTGTGTCCTCACGTCTGGAACGGATGGAGGAAGTAGAGGAAGATCCTGGTGAGGGACCCTCCCCAAAACCACTGAGAAAGGCAACCCAGAAGACTAACAGACGCGGAGAAGATAGTGATGATGAGGGAAAAGTCACTGCTTCCTCTACTCGTAAACCTCTGAAAATTACTGAAATCCAAAGTGCGAGAAAGGAGCTTGCCCGACTCCCAGGTGAGCGCCTTGTCACTTGGCTGCTCCGGTGTTGGGACAATGGGGCCTCCTGCATGTCCCTAAGCTGCGATGAGGCTCGTCAATTAGGAAACATTGCTCGAGACTCTTCTATTGATAGAGGGATCAGCAGATGTCTCGATGGAGTCGCCAATCTCTGGGAGAGGATGCTATCAGCTGTAAAGGCAACCTGTCTTCTCAAAAGTGATTTGGAGCCTGTACTGGAAAAATGGAGTACAGCTGAGGAAGGTATCCAGTACCTGAGAGAAATGGCTGTGGCAGAAATGCTGTTTGATCCCACGTTTGTCCCTGGGGACCCAGAGGATGGCCATGACCCAGAAAAGGTGAGCTGTACTCAGGAAATATGCAAGAAACTCATATGGTCAGCACCAGGGAAGTATTCCAGTATACTATTAACGAACTCTAACAGGTATGATGAGCTAGATAGAAGACCTGCAATTTTTGAGCTGATCCTTTCACTGCAAAATACCGAATACACACTACTGCCACACCGTACCACCATTGCAGCCATCTGTCAAATGGTGGATAGACTGGACCGAATGGAGAGAAAACAAGACAACATGCAGAAGAACTGGTCCACGGCAAGGAACCACAGTGAACCTGTGGCAGTCTCAGCCATCAGACGCAAACGCACACCTGTCCGAGTGAATGACCGCAGTGAGCCTATGTCATGTGGTGCCATGTGGAACTACATGCGTGACCATGGAGAGGATATGAGGAAGTGGCATGACGAACCCAATTTTGCACTGCGAGTACAGGTAAGAGAATTACAAAAGAGGTCAGCCACTACTGAGGTTGCCTCTACCGCTGCAGACAACCAATAGAGGGGCCCTGCCCTCAGCCGGGTGGGGAGAGGGATAATAGAGTGTATTGGACTGTGTGGATTCGGTGGCCTGGCATATCAGAACCACAAAAATATAAAGCACTGGTGGATACCGGTGCACAGTGCACTCTGATACCCTCAGGTTTCAAAGGGACAGAACGGATACATATACATGGGGTGACTGGGGGTTCGCAGGAACTATCTGTGTTGGAGGCCGAGATAAGCCTCACTGGTAGAGACTGGCAGAAACATCGTATAGTGACTGGCCATGGGGCTCCTTGCATACTTGGAATAGATTACCTAAGAAGGGGACATTTCAAGGACCCCAAAGGATACCGATGGGCTTTTGGAATAGCTGCTATAGAAACAGACAACATTAAGCAGCTGTCTGATTTGCCTGATTTCCCACTGTCCCGGAGTGAGCTCTAGAGAGAACTCCGTGACAACTCCCCATATAATTTCCAAATTTGAGTGATGAAAGGGGAGAGCTTTTTGCCCATCTGGGAAGCCAGCAGCAAGTTCCTGCCAGTAATCACTCAGACTCTCGTTGTTTTTTGGTTCATTTGATTTATTATTCCTAATTATTTGATGATATCTCTTATTCCTTTCAGTAAATTACTTCTTTTATTTCCATCTACTTAGTATTTTTCCTATTCCTCCCCCTTCTACCATAGGGGAGGGATGGGTGTTGGATGATCAGCTCTTCAAACTACTAATTAGCACTCAACGTGAGACTATTATGGGAGGTGGTACATCTGTCAGACCTATATTAATAGTATATGTACCTTATAATTTTGCAAATTACTTATGAATTGTCAGGGTGCCAAATTTTAGTGAAGGTTTCTGACACTGTGCCAACTTGTAAATAGCTGGGGGGGGAAACAGAGTAAACTAGGTAAGAAGGGGGATGGAGGTATAACTGGGGTTACTAGAAAGGAGCATGTATGTAACATGCTAGTGCTTCAGGGAGGGGGATGTGCCAGTAAGATTTCCCTCATTCTTGTGCCCTGTTGGGGGAGGAGAACTTGCCTTTTTGTAGGAAGAACATGGGGTTTGGTGTGAGCTCAGTGGCGATGGAAACATCTGAGTATCATCAAGAGTGGGGCTTTTGGTAAGCAGGGCATATCGAAAGAGCTTTAAGCTAGCTGCGATGGGGGAAAGGGACAAAACAGGGCTTACAAGAGATGAGCCTAGCAACACAGTGCTTGAGCTGGGAGTGAGGCAGATGACTTGACTGAAGTGCATGTGCGCCAATGCATGCAGCATGGACAGCAAACAGGAGCTGGAAGTAACTGTGTCAGGCGAACTATGACCTAGTTGCTATTACCAAAACATTGTGGAACCACTCCCATGACTGGAGTGCTGTGATCATAGAATCATAGAGTTACCCATGTTGGAAAAGACCTTGAAGATCATCAAGTCCAACCGCAGCCTAACCAGTACCCTAAATCTAAAAACCCTCTGCTAAATCATATTCCTGAGCACCACATCCAAACGGCTCTTAAACACATCCAGGGATGGCGATTCAACCACCTCCCTGGGGAGCCTATTCCAGTACTTAACCCTTTCTGTAAAGAAGTTCTTCCTAATATCCAGCCTAAACTTGCCCTGTTGCAACTTGAGGCCATTTCTCCTCATCCTGTCATTTGTCACTAGTGAGAAGAGACTCTCACTGTAAGCACCTTTCAGATACTGGAAGAGGGTGATAAGGTCTCCCCTCAGCCTCCTTTTCCCCAGACTAAACAGCCCCAGCTTCCTTAGCCTCTACTTGTAGGGCTGATTTTCCAAGCCCTTCACGAGCCTCGTTGCCCTTCTCTGGACCTGCTCCCGTACCTCCATGTCTTTCCTGTGCTGAGGTGCCCAAAACTGAACACAGTACTTGAGGTGAGGCCTCACCAAGGCCGAGTACAAAGGCAGGATGGCTTCCCTAGTCCTGCTCACCACACCATTCCTGATACAAGCTAGGATGCTGTCATGGTTTAATAATTTTGTAATTTTGCTGTCAGTATTCCACATCATAACATCATATAAAGCATGAATAATTTTACTGAATCTGCAACTTATAGAAGAAGACTACATCCCCCAGAGAACAACACGATAGGTCACGGGACCTGGACTCTATATTAACTTGGTCGCAGAACAGACTGACGTCTTTCGAGTTCTGGCGTTCAGGGGAGTGTGTGGGAGCCTTCAGCCGTCTCGCCTAGATTTCACAGTAGGCCTCTCGGTTACGGGACTCATTCTCTCTCCTATTTTGCTTGATTTGTTAGCTCAATTTTCAATTATATTGTATTATATTGTGTTATCCTGTATTTCGATATAGTATTTAGTAAATAAGTGTGCCTCCTTAGATCGTTGCCGCTGTTTTGTTTTCCTAATTAACTTTTTCCTTTCGGCCTAGGGCCCCTCCGGGGCCCACGGCCCCTGTCACGGACACAGGTGGATTTTTCGTTCAAACCGTGACAGATGCCACTGGCCGCCTGGGCACACTTCTGGCTCATATTCAGCTGACTGTCCATCAGCACATCAAGGTCCCTTTCTGTCTGAGAGCTTTCCAGCCACACCTCCCCAAGCCTGTAGGGTTGCCTGGGGTTGTTGTGACCAAAATGCAGGACCCGACACTTGGCCCTATTGAAACTCATTCTGTTAACCTTGGCCCATTGTTCAAGTCTATCCAGGTCCCTCTGTAGTGCCCTTCTCCCCTCAGGCAGATCAACACTCCCTCCAACTTAGTGTCGTCTGCGAATTTACTGAGGGTGCACTCAATCCCCTCATCCAGATAATCAATGAAGAAGCGGCCTAAGCACAGAGCCCTGGAGGATGCCACTCGTGAACGGCCACCAACTGGATCCCACTCCACTGACCACCACTCTCTGGCCATCTAGCCAGTGCTTCACGCAGCTAAGCGTGCACCCATTCAAACCACGGGCAGCCAGCTTCTCTACCAGAATGTTATGTCAATGTCAAATGACAATGACAATGTCAAAGGCCTTACTGAAGTCCAGGTAGACCACATCATCATAGTATCATAGTCTCGTGCGGGTTGGAAGGGACCTTAGAGATCATCGAGTCCAACCCCCAGGATTCGAGCCTCCTGTGTAGCAGAGCAGCACTTCAACCTCTTGCGCCACAGGGGATTTGAACCCGGGCCTTGGTGTTGCAAAGCGGCATTCCTACCACTGCACTACCGGGGTACACCGACAGCCTTAACTTCATCTACCAAGCGGGTCACCTTGTCATAGAATGAAATCAGGTTTGTCAGAAAGAATCTACCAATCATAAACCCATGCTGACTGGGCCTGATCCCCTGGCTGACCTTTAGTTGATCCATGATGATCACACAGAATCACAGAATTGTAGGGGTTGGAAGGGACCTCTAGAGATCATCGAGTCCAACCCAGCTGCCAAAGCAGGTTCCCTACACCATGTCGCACAGGTAGGCGTCCAGTCGGGTCTTGAATATCTCCAGAGAAGGAGACTCCACCACCTCCCTGGGCAGCCTGTTCCAGTGCTCCGTCACCCTCACTGTAAAGAAGTTCTTCCGCACATTTGTGCGGAACTTCCTATGCTGTACTTTCATCCCATTACCCCTAGTCCTGTCCCCACGCACTACTGAAAAGAAACCATTGTCGCCACTATGGCCCCCACACCTCAGGTATTTATAAACCTGGATCAAGTCCCCTCTCAGCCTTCTTTTCTCAAGGCTAAACAGACCCAGTTCGCTTAGTCTCTCCTCACAGGGGAGATGCTCCAGGCCCTTCACCATATTAGTGGCCCTCTGCTGGACTCTTTCCAAGTCTTTTTTGTACTGGGGAGCCCAGAACTGGACACAGCATTCCAGATGAGGCCTCACCAGGGCAGAGTAGAGGGGGAGGATCACCTCCCTCAACCTGCTGGACATGCTCTTTTTAATGCACCCCAGTATGCCATTGGCCTTTTTGGCTACAAGGGCACACTGCTGGCTCATGGCCAACCTGTCATCCACCAGGACGCCCAGGTCCCTCTCAGCAGAGCTCCTCTCCAGCAGGTCTTCCCCCAGCCTGTACCGGTGCATGCAATTATTTCTACCCAGGTGCAAGACTCTAAACTTGCTTTTGTTAAACCTCATCCGGTTTCTTACTGCCCAGCTCTCCAGCCTGTCCAGGTCTCGCTGAATGGCAGCACAGCCTTCAGGCGTGTCAGCCAATCCTCCCAACTTCGTGTCATCAGCAAACTTTCTGAGTGTGGTCACCATCCCCTCATCAAGGTCGTTGATGAAGATGTTGAACAAGACCGGACCCAGCACAGACCCCTGGGGGATGCCTCTAGTTACAGGCCTCCAGTCAGATTCCGCACCACCAACGACAACCCTCTGCACTCTGCCAGTCAGCCAATTCTCGACCCACATCACTGTCCACTCATCTATCCCATACTTCCTCAGCTTTGTTATACGGATGTCATGGGGGACAGTATCAAAAGCCTTACTGAAATCAAGGTAGACTACATCCACCGCTCTCTCCACATCCACCTAGGACGTGACAACATCATAGAAGGCCACAAGGTTGGTCGAGCACAACCTCCCCTTGGTGAACCCATGCTGAGTACTCCTGATAACCTCCTTTTCTCCCAGTTGTCTGGAGATGGCATCCAGCACAAGCTGTTCCATCACCTTCCCTGGGACAGAGGTGAGGCTGACTGGCCTATAATTACCTGGGTCTTCCTTCTTGCCCTTTTTGAAGACTGGAGTGACATTGGCCGTCCTCCAGTCTTCAGGCACCTCCCCAGTTCTCCAAGACCTCTGAAAGATTACAGAGAATTACAGAGATTACAGAAAGATTACGCTCAGCAACGACCTCTGCCAGCTCTCTCAGCACCCGCGGATGCACCCCATCATGTCCCGTGGATTTATGGACCTTAATGTTTCCTAGGCACTCATGGACCACCTCTTCCCTGACTAAAGGGACATCTCCCATTCCCCAGACTCTCTCATTAACCTCCAGGGTCTGGGATTCCTGAGGGAGAGACCTTTCACTAAAGTCAGAAGCAAAGAAGGCGTTCAGTATTTCCGCCTTCTCAGCATCCCCAGTTACCAGAACGCCCCCCTCACTTAGTATGGGGCCCACATTCTCCCTAGTCTTCCTTTTGCTGTTAATGTACTTTAAAAAGCCTTTTTTATTATCCTTTATCTCCTTAGCTAGATTCAACTCCAGGTGGGCCTTAGCCTTCCTCGTTGCATCTCTGCAGGCCCTGACTACAGTCTTATATTCTTCCCAATTGTTCAGACCCTTTTTCCACATACCATGAACTTTCCTCTTTCCTCAGAGCTTGCACATGAGCTCCTTGCTCATCAACGCAGGTCTCCTGGCACCTTTTCCTGATTTCTTAGTCACAGGGACGCACCGATCCTGAGCTTGGAAGAAGAGCTGTTTAAATGCTAACCAGCTCTCACAGGCCCCCTTGCCTTCTAACACCCTGGCCCATGTGATAGCCCCAAGTAGATCCCAGAAGAGATCAAAGTTGGCTCTCCTAAAGTCCAGGGTAGCAATCCTACTTTTTGCTTTGCTTTATGATATGTGAGATTATCCTTTCCATAACCTTCCCGGGCACCGAGGTGAGACTGATGGGCCTGTAGCTGCCAGGATCGCCTTTCCAGCCCTTTTTGAAGACAGGCGTCACATTCACCTGCCTCCAGTCCACCGGGACATCCCCAGTCAGCCAAGACTGCTGAAAAATGATGGAGAGTGGTTTGGCAACCACATCTGCCAACTCCCTCAGCCCTCTAGGGTGCAAACCGTCTGGCCCCATCGACTTATAAACATCCAGCTTTTTGAAGCAGGACCAGAACCATCTCGTCGCAGATCACGCAGGGCTCGTTTTTTTCCCCCTTCCCATCTATCAGCACAGGGGGCTGTGTTCCCAGGGAGTTACAAGTGTTACTATTGAAGACCGAGGCAAAGAAGGTATTAAGTACCTCAGTCTTATCCCTATCCTCGGTGACCAAGTTGCCCTCAGAATCCAATAAGGGATGGAGATTTTCCCTAGCCTTCCTCTTGCTGTTGATGTGTTTATAAAATATTTACTGTTCTCCTTAACCTTAGCAGCCAAGCTCAGTTATAGCTACTACTTGGCTTTCCTAATTTTCTCCCTGCACAGCCTCACTACATACCTGTAATCCTGTAATGGATGACTACAAGCTCCTCAGAAAAAATAGATGAGGAAGGAAGTGTGGTGGTGTAGCCCTTTATATTAAAGACTCTTTTGATATTGAAGAGCTTGGGGTTGGGAGTGATTAAAGTTGAGTGTCTGTGGGTAAGGATCAGGGGGAAGGCCTGTAGGGGTGACATCTTGGTGGGGGTCTGTTATAGACCACCTAATCAGGATGAAGAGATGGATGAGGCATTCTTTGAACAGCTTGTGGAAGTTGTACATTTGCCAGCAGTTGTTCTCTTGGGAGACTTCTACTTCCCTGATATAGGCTGGGAATATAATACAGCCCAGAGGAAGCAGTCCAAGAAGTTTCTGGAGTGTGTGGAAGGTTGCTTCCTTATGCAGCTGGTACAAAAGCCTACCGGGGTGGTGCCCTGCTAGACCTGCTCTTCAGTAACAATGAAGGACTGGTGGGTGATGTGAAGGATGGGGAATGTCTTGGGTGGAGCAAGCATGTAATTCTAGAATTTTCTGTTCTTGGAGATGTCAGGAGGGTGACTAGTAAAACTGCTCTCTTGAACTTCCAGAGGGCAGACTTTGACCTGTTCAGGATGCTTGTTGCAGGTTTCTCTTTGGGAACTGCTCCTTAAGGGTAAAGGAGTCCAGGAAGCCTGTACACTCCTCAAAGTGGAAGTCTTAAAGGCCCAAGAACAGACTGTCCCTGAATGCCTTAAGGTGAGCTGTAGGGGAAGAAGACCGGTGTGGATGAAATGGGAACTATTGTTGAGACACCAGAAGAAAAAGAGAGCCTATGTACTCTGGAAGCAGGGACAGGCAACTTGGAGAGATTACAAGGAAGTTGCTAAGGTATGCAGGGAGGAAGTTGGGAAGGCAAAAGCCCAACTTGAATTCAGATTGGCCACTACAGTAAAAGTGAATAAGAAATCCTTTTACTGATATGTCAGATATGGTAAGAGAAGAAACAATGGAAATGTCCACCCTTTCCTTGATGCAGTGGAGAATGTGACCACCAAGGATAAAGAGAAGGCTGAGGTCCTCGATGCTTTCTTTACATCTGCCTTTAATAGGCAGAACAGTTATACTTTACGCCCTGATCTGGAAGTCTGGGATGGAATGCAAAATACACCCCCAGTGATTCAGGTGGAGACAGTTGGAGAGCTCCTCCTTCATCTGGACTGCCACAAGTCCATGGAACTGGATGGGCTTCACCCTAGGGTGCTGAGGGAGCTAGTGGGGGTGATTGCTGAGCCACTCTGCCATCTACCAGTGCTCCTGTTTAACTGGAGAGGTCCTGGAGTATTGGAGGCTTGCTGATGTGACTCCCAACTACAAGAAGGGCTATAAGGAGGATCTGTGGAGCTACTGACCTGCCAGCCTGACCTCAGTACTGAGGAAAGTTATCTAACAAATCATCTTGGGTGAGATCACGCGGCATGTGCGTGGCGTCCAGGGGTTCATGCCCAACCAACATGGGTTCATGAAAGGCAGGTCGCACTTGACCAACCTCATTTCCTTCTATGACTGGGTGACCAAACTGGTAGATGAGGGGAAGGCTGTTGATGGAGTCTACCTAGACTTCAGTGAAGCCTTTGACACGGTCTCTCACAGTATTCTGGGGAAACTGGCTGCCTGTGGCCTGGACAGGTATACCTTCCCTTGGGTAAGTAACCGGCTAGAGGGCCATGCCCTATGGGTAGTGGTTAACGAAGTTAAGTCCAGCTGGTGACCTGTGACAAGTGGTGTCCCCCAGGGGTCGGTCCTGGGGCCCATCTTGTTTAATATCTTTATTCATTACCTAGATGTGTCACGCAGATTGTGTGTACCCTCAGTAAGTTTACAGATGACACCAACTTGGGAGGTGTTGTTGATTTGCCTGAGGGTAGGGAGGCCCTTCAGAGAGATGTGGATAGACTTGGTTGTTGGGCTGAGGTGAATGGGGTGAGGTTCAACAAGGCCAGGTGCCAGGTCCTGCACTTTGGCCACAATAACCCCATACAGCGCTATAGGGTTGGGGCCGAGTGGCTGGATGACTGTGAAGAGGAAAGGGACCTGGGGGTGTTGGTTGATGCTCAGCTGAACGAGAGCCAGCAGTGTGCTCAGGTGGTCAAGAGGGCCAACAGCATCCTGGCCTGTATTAGAAATAGTGTGACCAGTGGGAGCAGAGAGGTAATCATCCTTCTGTACTCAGCTCTGGCAAGGCTGCACCTTGAGTACTGTGTTCAGTTTTGGGCCCCTCACTACAAGAAAGATATTGAGACCCTGGAATGTGTGCAGAGAAGGGCAACAAAACTGGTGAGGGGCCTAGAGCACAAATCTCATGAGGAGCAGCTGAAGGAGATGGGATTGTTTAGTCTGGAGGAGTCTCAGGGGAGATGTAATCACACTCTACAACTTCCTGAAGGGGGGTTGTGATGAGGAAGGGTTCGGCTTCTTCTCCCAGGCAACAAACAGGACTTGAGGAAATGGCCGCAAGTTGTACCACAGGAAGTTTAGATTAGACATAAGGAAAAACTTTTTCTCTCAGAGAGTGGTCAGGCACTGGAATGGCCTGATATAATTGCCCTCATGGAAATATGGTGGAAAGACTTGCACAGCTGGGGTGCTGTGATGGATGGCTACTGACTTATCTAAAGAGTTAAACAAGACAGGAAAGGTGGTGGTGTAGCCCTCTATGTTAAGAAAGTATGCGAATGAAGTTAAATATGGTGATGATAGGTTTGAGAGTTTATGTGTCAAAATAAAAGCAAAGGCCAATAAGACTGACACTATTGGGAGAGTCTGCTGCAGGCCACCTAACCAGGATGAAGAGGTGAATAAGAAAATTTATAGACAGTTAGGTGAAGTCTCGAGGTCTCTACTGCTTGTTCTCATGGGAGACTTCAAATTACCAGACATATGGTGGAATTATAATACAGCAGATTAGAAACCTCCGGGACTGTTCCCTGAGTGTGTGGGAGATAATTTCCTGATACAGCTGGTGAAGGAGCCAACAAGGGGAAGCAAAACCCTGGACTTGTTTCTTAATAAAGAAGGTCTTGTGGGGGATGTAAAGGTTGGAGGCTGTATGGGGCACAGTGATCACAAAATGACATGTTTTTTGATTGTTGTTGAACCGTGGAAGGGACTCAGTAGAACTGCTACCTTGGACTTCCAGAGGGAACGAACGCTTTGGTCTCTTTTGGACCATGGCTGAGAGGATCCCTTGCAAAGTAGTTCTGGAGGTGTCATGGTTTTGTAATGTTGCTGTCAATATTCCACATCATATCATGTGCAGTATGGATCATTAAAATGTTCAGACTCCAGTTCCATGGAATAACAACGTCCCGAATACTCAGCGCTCAGAAGAAAACTACGTATCCCAGAGGACTTCACAGTCAGAGATAAGTCACGGGAGGTGGACATATATAATTTCGCTCCCAGACTGGAGCTTTCTCTCTCTCAGACTCTCGGAGAGTGGGAGGCGTTCCAGCCTTGTCGCCTAGAGTTCACAGTAGGCCTCTTGGTTTTTGGGGACTCTCTGTTTTGTTCGATTTATTAGCCTCAATCATATTGTATTATATCGTGTTATCTTGTATTCCGATATCATATATAGTAAAATAAGTTTACTCCTTAGATTGCCGCCGCTGTTCTCTTTTCCCATTCCCCTTTTCCCTTCCCTTTTGGGCTGGGAGCCCTACGGGGTGGCTGCTCCCTGTCATGGGCACAGGTAAACCTAGGGAACCCATGACAGGAGGGCGTGAGAGCCCAGGAAGATTGGGAATACCTGAAGAAAGATATTTTCAAGGTGTAGGAGCTGACCATTCCCAAGGCACGGAAGATGAGCCAACAGGCAATGAGGCTGGTCTGGCTGAACAGAGACCTTTGGCTGGAACTGATGAACAAAAGGAAAGATTATGATCTTTGGAAGAGGAAGCAAGTTGCTTATGATGATTACAAGTAAGTAGTGAAGCTGTGCAGGGAGAAAATGGGAAAAGCCCAGCTAGAACTGAACTTGTCCTCTAAGGTGAAGGAGAACAATAAATATTTCTATAAATACACCAACGGTAAGAGGAGGACTAGGGAGACTCTCCATCCCTTGTTGGATGCAGAGGGCAATGCTGACCAAGGATCAGGATAAGGCTGAGGTACTTAATGCCTTCTTTGGCTCAGACTTTAATAGCAAGACTAGTTACTCCCTGGGAACACAGCCTCTTGCACTGGTAAATAGGGATGGGGAACAGAATAGGCCCTGCATAATCTGCTATGAGATGGTTTTGGACCTGCTTCAGAAGCTGGACACTCACAAGTACATGGGGCTGGATTGATTGCATCCCGGAGTGCTGAAGGAGTTGGCAGATGTGGTTACTGAGCCACTCTTCATCATCTTTCAACAGTCCTGGCTCACTGGGAATGTCCTGGTGGAAAGGAGGCTGGCAAATGTGACACACATCTTCAAAAAGGGCTGGAAAGATTATCCTGGTAGCTACAGACCTATCAGTCTCACCTCAGTGCCAGGGAAGGATATGGAATGGATATTCTTGGAAGGCATGATGGATCAATTAAAGGTAAAATGGGATCAGGCCCAGTGTCATGGTTTTGTAATGTTGATGTCAGTATTCCACATCATAACGTCACGTGCAGTATAGATCATTAAAAGGTTCATACTCCAGTTCCATGGAATAACAACGTCCCGAATACTCAGCTCTCAGAAGAAAACTACGTATCCCAGAGGACTTCACAGTCAGAGATAAGTTACGTGAGGAGGACATATATAATCTTGCTCCCAGGCTGGAGCTTTCTCTCTCGGACTCTGGGAGAGTGGGAAGAGTTCCAGCCTTGTCGCCTAGAGTTCACAGTAGGCCTCTCAGTTTTCGGGGACTCTCTGTCTCTGTTTTGTTCGATTTATTAGACTCAATCGTATTGTATTATATTGTGTTATCTTGTATTCTGATATCATATTTAGTAAAATAAGTTTCCTCCTTAGATTGCTGCCGCTGTTATCTTTTACCATTCCCTTTTTCCCTTCCTTTTCAGGCTGGGTGCCCTACGGGGCGGCTGCCCCCTGTCACGGGCACAGGTAAATCTAGGTAACCCGTGACAGATTTTGGTGGAGAGTGCAGACAACAGCTGCTCCTTTTTAGCTACTTTTAGAACAAATCTCTCTTTTCTCTCAGAGAGCTTCATTAGCTTTGTTAGGGGAGTGTTATCTTTTTGTAGCTGCTCACTGAGAACGTGACCTTGAAATTCCAGGTGAACTGTCAACATTCAGGGGTAGCTGTACGCTCTGAGCATTGCTATCTTGCTTTTGTAAAGAAAACAAAGGGATTTCTTTCTCTCTCAAAGTACAGCTAGCTAGCTCTGACTTTGACAGCACCTGCCAGCTACTACCAGCTATGAATCCACTCTCCATTCCAGCTGCTCTGTTTAAGGCAATTGAAAGCAATTGAAAGCAATTATGATCTCCTCAACATATTGGCTGATTGTCAGTGCCATGCTTTCTTGTTGTGGAATTGTGTTCATATATAACCAAATAAGGGCACTGATGGAGACACCTGCCTGGTACTTATATGCGATGTGGTATAATCTGAATTTCAGCACTTACATCTCAGATGGAATAGTTACTTTTACAAACATTTGCATCCCAGATGGAATAGCCAATTTTACAAACACCACGATGTTTAATCCAGTGTACAGGCTGTCTTCTCGGATTACCACACACTTTTTGAAAGCTGAATTAGTGTTCATACTCATGTTCATGTTATCAATATCGATGAATGTATATGTATTCCAATACATTCGTTCTATGCGGAAGTCTCTTCCAAAACCAGAGAATGCTGACTGGCAGGGAATATGGAAATTTTTAGGAAAAATTTTAGAAGTGTGGGGACCCGCAGTGCCATGCGATTTTGTCATGGTTTTGTAATTTTGCTATCAGTATTCTACATCATAACATCATGTAAAGTATAGATAATTTACCGAATGTTCAGCTCACAGAAGAAGACTACGTATCCCAGAGGACATCACAGTCAGGGATAAGTCACCAGACAAAGACACTATATAATCTCACACCCGGGCTGGAATTGCTCTCTTGGATCCTCAGAGCGTGGGGCAGAATTCCAGCTGTTTCGCCTAGAGCTTACAGTAGACCTCTCGATTTTGGGACTCACTCTCTCTCCTATTTTGCTTGATTCATTAGCTTTAATTTCAATTATATTGTATTATATTGTGTTATCCTGCATTTCAATATAGTATTTAGTAAATAAGAGTGCCTCCTTAGATCGTTGCCACTGTTTTCTTTTCCCTTTCCCTTTTTCCCTTCCCTTTTGGGGCCAGCAGCCCTGCGGGCCAGCTGCCCCCCCTGTCACAGGCGCAGGTAGATTTTCGGTTAACCCGTGACAGATTTCACTCTTGAACACCTGAGGGACCCTGAGAAATTGAGTATTTGAGTCAGAGATTATGCAGCTTACAGAGATCTAAGGAGGTAAGCCTTATTTGGGGTTTGGCTTATGTGTACCGTGCTCTGTATAATACTATTCTGGAGAGAGAGTTTCCGATCTGAGGTTCAAGCCAAAAAAGAAAATCCACAAGTCAACTCTGATCAGTCACAGGAGGTACCAGTAACAGTATCAGTTGTGTCTGTGGAAGGCAAGAAATGGAAACGAGTGTCCTCGCGTCTAGATAGAAAAGAAGGAGAAGCAGAGGAGGAGGCAGCAGAAGATCCAGGTGAGGGGTCTGGATCGGCACCGAGAAAGGCAAAAGAAAAAACTAAGAGGCATGAAGAAGAGAGTGATGAGGAGGAAATCTCTATTACCATTCGTCGACGCCTGAAGTTGACTGAAATCCAAGGCTCAAGAAAGGAGTTTACACAGCGTCAAAATGAAGGTCTCCTTGCCTGGTTGCTTTGCTGCTGGGACAGTGGGGCCAACAGCCTGTCTCTAGATGGTAATGAAGCTCGCCAACTAGGAAGCATTGCCAGAGACCCAGCTATTGACAGAGGGATTAGCAGATGTTCGGATGGAGCTGGCACCCTCTGGGACCAACTGTTAACAGCTGTGAGTGAAAGGTACCCCTTCAAGGATGCTTTGAAGCCTCAGATTCTTAAGTGGGATACCATGGAAAATGGTATCCAGTTCCTGAGGCTGTGGTGGAAATGTTGTATAACCCTGATCCACAAGACCGTGATCCTGAGAGAGTGAGGACCAAGCCTAGCATGTGGCAGAAACTCACAAGTACAGCACCAGAAAGATACTCACAGACAGTGGTAACAATGTTTGGAAGATACGAGGACCAACAGAGAAGATCTCTAAGGTCCCTTCCAACCCGCACCAGACTGTGATACTGTGATACTGTGATCCCGAGTTTTTGAAATGATTATGACACTTCAAAACGACAAACAGCAGCTCCCCCCACTACGTGCCACATTTTCTGCCATCTCACGAGTAGAAGACCGACTGGATGAAATGCACAAGAAACTGTTTCCATCTACTAATCACGACAAACCCGTACAGGTATCAGAAAAGTCCAATGAAGATTAGAACGATCAAGGAAGTCTACTGAAGGAGCCGATCAAACTAATTAAAGGTGATGAACACTACTCCCCACCTGTAAGATCAAAAGTCTCAGCTATTAGATGCACACGCTTTCCAGCTCAAGCAAGGAACAACAGTAAGATTGCACTGTGTGTTTCCATGTGGTGCTACCTACATGACCATGGAGAAGACATGAGGAAGTGGCACGACCAGCCTACTCCTGTACTATGGGTGAGAGAACTACAAAACAGACCAACCACCAGTAGTGCTGCTCCAGTTATCACAGGTAATGGAGGGGCCCTGCCCTCAGTTGGGGGGGAGAGGGATAATAGAGTTTATTGGACTGGTAAAGACTGGCAAAAACATCCTATTGTGACTGGCCCAGTGGTTCCATGCATTCTTGGTATCGATTACCACAGAAAGGGGCATTTCAAGGATCCTAAGGGGCGTCGATGGGCCTTTGGAATAGCTGCTGTAGATATGGAAAACATTAAGCAGCTGTCTGTTTTGCCTGGCCTGTCAGAGGACCCATCTGTTGTGGGGCTGCTAAGAATAAAAGAGCAGCAGGCACCAATTGCTACAAAAACAGTACACAGACGGCAGTATTGCACCAATAGGCATTCTTTGCTCCCCATTCATGATTTGATTTGCCAGCTGGAGAATCAGGGAGTGAAGCCAGTGGAGAATGGAGGCGGACAGTAGACTACCGTGGCCTGAATGATGTCACACCCCCACTGAGTGCTGCTGCGCCGGACATGTTAGAACTCCAGTACGAGCTGGAGTCAAAAGCAGCCAAATAGTATGCCACCACTGACATTGCTAACGCATTCTTCTCCATTCCTTTGGCTGCAGAATGTAGGCCACAGTTTGCCTTCACCTGGAGGGGCATTCAGTATACTTGGAACCATTTGCCCCAGGGGTGGAAACACAGCCCAACCATTTGCCATGGGTTGGTCCAAACTATTGGAACAGGGTGATGCATATTGGAACAGGGTGTACATTGATGACATTGTTGTGTGGGGCAATACAGCAGAGGAAGATTTCACAAAAGGAGAACAAATAATCCAAATTCTTCTACAAGCCGGTTTTGCTATTAAGCAAAGCAAAGTAAGAGGGCCTGCCCAGGAAATTCAGTTCCTAGGTATAAAGTGGCAGGATGGACGTTGTCACATCCCAACAGATGTGACCGACAAAATCACTGCCATGTCTCCAACCACTTGCAAGAAAGAGACACAGACTTTCCTGAGCGTAGTGGGCTTTTGGAGGATGCACGTTCCAAACTACAGCCTCATTGTAAGCCCTCTTTATCAGATGACGCGGAGGAAGAATGATTTTTCATGGGGCCCTGAGTAGCAGCAGGCTTTTGAACAGATTAAACAAGAGATACCATGTGCCGTGGTCCTGGGGCCAGTACGGACAGGACAGGATGTAAAGAACATCCTCTTCACTGCTGCTGGAGAGAAAGGTTCCACTTGGAGTTTGTGGCAATGAGCCTCAGGAGAGACCCGAGGCCGACCCCTGGGATTTTGGAGTCAAGCGTACAAGGGGTCCAAAGAGTGCTACACTCCAACTGAGAAGGAGATCTTAGCCACGTATGAGGGGGTTGGGTCTGCTTCCGAAGTAGTTGGTACTGAAACACAGCTCCTTCTGGCACCTCGACTGCCAGTGCTGAACTGGATGTTCAAAGGAGAGGTTCCCTCCACCCATTATGCTACCGATGCCACCTGGAGCAAGTGGATTGCGCTGATTACACAATGAGCACGGATGGGGAACCTCAGGCGTCCAGGAATTTTAGAGGTGATCGTGGACTGGCCTGAAGGTAAAAAGTTTGGAACATCACCAGCAGAAGAGGTGTCACGTGCTAAAGAGGCCCCACCATACAATGAACTACCAGAAAATGAAAAGAAATATGCCCTGTTCACTGATGGATCATGTTGCATTGCAGGGAAGCATCGCAAATGGAAAGCTGCTGTGTGGAGCCCCACATGGCAGGTTGCAGAGGCCACTGAAGGTAAAGGAGGTTCAAGTCAGTTTGCAGAGGTAAAGGCTGTCCATCTGGCCAGTGCTTTATACTGACTCATGGATAGTGGTAAATGCCTTCTGGGGGTGGTTACAGCAGTGTGTAGGAGGCCATGCTTTTTAGACTATTGCCTCAAATGTTTGCTGAAATGAACAAGTTCAGGCAAGTCCTGACCAAGGTTCCAGAAATCCCTTTGTCTGAGACACACAGAAGGACAAGCCCTGGGCAGGGGATGAGAAATCCTTTGTCTGAGGGACAAGTCCAGGGGCAACGAGAGAGAGATAAGATGCAGATTAATGGCCCTAAAGTGGTCTTTTGTGTGGGCCTATCTCAAGGAAGATGGCCATCTCCGAGGAATTCACATGACTCTGACCCGAGCCTTCCAGAAATGTCACGAAGGCTGGAAAGAAGGATAAAAAGGGCACAGACAAACTCCGAATTTAGGTTTTCTGACACCAGATGCCTCACTACAAAAACAAGGAGGTTTTCTGTCATCAGATGCCTCTCTACGTGAACGCCTGCATGCTGAAGAAGATGCCTGCATGCTGATTAACCTTTTAGGTATCTAACCTCAGATTCCTCCGCCGTCATCCTACTGATGCCTACTGTCTCTTCTGGGATTGCTGCTCGAGACTCTGCTCCGTGAGACCTCGCTGCCCGAGACTCCGCTTCTTGAGACCTTGCTACTCTGACCGCCTGCTCTGCACTGCACTGATCTGCTGCTTGTGGCCTGCCATTCTGCTGCTGCTCTCCCCTACGCTTATTTTGCCCCGGACCAACGTAACAACGTGCTACGGGACGCTGCTGCATCCAGGAGGTTGCTATCCCCGCTTTAACGTAATTCTTGCTCTTTTCTACCTTTTCTATTGCCCACTTTCCCTTCCCCATCACCCTAATTTTGATATTCGCCGCTCTCCCTTCCCCATCCCCTCCGTTGTCTATCATTTCTAATAAACTGGTTGGATCAACATTTGAATGTTTTTCTTCTTAATCTCACGCCGGGCATAACATATCAAAAGAACCTTGCCTCACTCCTAAATTGGAGCGAGACACAGTGGGAACAAAATAACTGGCAACGGAGAGGTAAACCTATTTGGGCTGCTGAACTGAGGATCTGCTGCCTGATCAAAAAATATGGTTATAAAGGTGCGTCACGTGGATGCACACGTGCCCAAGAGTCAGGCTAGTGAAGAACAACAAAACAACCATCAGGTAGATCAAGCTGCCAGAACTGAGGTGGCTCAAATATAATTGGACTGGCAGGACAAGTTCCCTTTCAAAAGTTTCAAAAGTTCCCTTATAATTACTTGGGCGAAAGATCATGGCATTGAGTGGATTTATCATATCCCCTACCATGCACCAGCTTCTGGTAAAACTGAACAATACAGTGGGTTGTTGAAAGCTATGTTGAATGCAACAGGTGGTGGAACATTTAAGCAGTGGGAGAACCATTTAGCAGAAGCCACTTGGTTGGTCAATACTAGAGGATCTGTCAATCGTGATGGTCCTAGCCAATCCAGCCCCCTACATACTATAGAAGGAGATAAGGTCCCTGTTGTACATGTAAAGAACATGTTGGGAAAAGCTGTTTGGGTCCTTCCAGCTTCTGGAAAGGGCAAACCTCTCCGTGGAACTGTCTTTGTCCAGGGACCTGGGTGCACTTGGTGGGTAATGCAGAAGGATGGGGATGTTCAGTGCATACCACAAGGGAATTAGATGTTGGGGGATTGCAGTCAGTAATTCTCTTTATATATATGTATATAGTCCTGTGTGTGTAATGCATATTAATTTTTTTTTTGTTTGTATATATGTATGTATTTTAAGCATGATGTAATGATGTAGAATAAGGGGTGGAATGTCATGGTTTTGTAATTTTTGCTATTGGTTTTCCACATCATAACATCATGTGGAGCACAGAGAAGAAATGCTACTTGTCCCAGAGGACCACCCAGTCAAAGAGGGAAGCATGTCACGGAAGTGATGCTGGCTCTCTCTCTCTTTCACTGCCTGACAGTGGTTGTGGGTGTGTTTCCAAGCCGTGGAGCATTCAGTTTCGAAGTAGGCTTCTTGGTCTTTGGAAACCTCTCTCTCTCTCTTGTTTTACTGGATTTATTAGTCTCAATTTCAATTAGATTGTAATTAGTAAAATAAGTTTTTCTCCTTAGATCATTGCTGCTTCTGTTTCCTTGAGCCCAGCTCCCATCTCCCTACCCCTTTCCATTTGTTGGGAGCCAGGGGGCCCACGGGCCTACTGCCCCCGTCGCTGGCATGGATCGATCTAGATAACATCGTGACATCCCTTCAAGGAGCAACTAAACGAATTGGGACAGTTTAGTCTCGGGAAGAGGAGGCTAAGGGGAGGCCTTATTGCTCTCTTCAAATACCTGAAAGGTGATTGCAGTGGGAGTGGGTATTGGTCTTTTCTTACTTCTCTTCTTGTGTGCCTCCAGTGGCGCAGTGGTTAAGGACGCTTAGGAAGGCTTGGGGCAGAGTGGCTAGAGGATTGTGTTGAGGAAACAGACCTGGGGGTACTGATTGATGCTCGGCTGAACATGAGCCGACAGTGTGCCCGGATGGACAAGAAGGCCAACGGCATCCTGGCTTGCATCAAAAACAGTGTTACTAGCAGAAACAGGGAGGTAATTGTCCCCCTGTACTCGGCATTGGTGCGGCCACACCTTGAGTACTGTGTTCAGTTTTGGGCCCCTCACTGCAAGAAAGACATTGCAGCCCTGGAACATGTTCAGAGGAGGGCTACAAAGCTGGTGAGGGGTCTGGAGCACAGTCCTTACGAGGAGCGGCTGAGGGAGCTGGGATTGTTCAGCCTGGAAAAGAGGAGGCTCAGGGGAGAACTTATTGCTCTCTATAACTTCCTGAAGGGGGGTTGTAGTGAGCTGGGGGTTGGCCTCTTCTCTTGTGTAATCAGTGATAGAACTAGAGGGAATGGTTTTAAGCTGCGTCAGGGGAGATTCAGGCTGGACATTAGGAAGTATTACTTTTCGGAAAGAGTAGTCAGACATTGGAATGCACTGCCCAGGGAGGTGGTGGAGTCACCGACCATGAGAGTGTTCAAGAAACGCTTGGATGTGGTGCTGAGGAATATGATTTAGCCAGGAAGTATTGGTAATGGTTGGACTAGATGATCTTCTAGGTCTTTTCCAACCTTGATAATTCTGTGATTCTGTTATTCTGTGATTCTGTGATTCTGTGACGCCACTTTGCAACACTGGAGGCCTGGGTTCGAATCCCCCCTGTGGCACAAGTGGTAGAAGTGCCGCTTTGCTACACAGGAGGCTCGAATCCCGGGGGTTGGACTCGATGATCTCTAAGGTCCCTTCCAATCTGCACGAGACTGTGATACTGTGTGATACAGGTGATAGAATGAGGGGAAGTGACCTCAAGTTGCACTGGGGAGGTTTAGGTTGGATATCAGGTAAAATTTCTTTACAGAAAGGGTTGTTAAGCACTTGTCATGGTTCTGTTATCTTTGTTGTCAGTATTCCATGTTGTAACATCATGCGTAGCAGTGGGAGGTAAGGAGTTAATGTTCTGGTTCTGTGGACTGCCTTTTTTGGTCATTTAGGTTCTTGAAGGGGATGGGTGGGTGGTATTCCTCAGAGGTCTTCATTTCCTGAGAGAGAAAGATGGGAGTTCCTAGCAGGACACCAGCCTCTCTCCCTCTTGCAGACTCTCAGTTTCCTGATAGAGAAGCACATGATTTCCTTTGCAGTCTGCAGTGTAAGGCCTTGGCTTTGGGCACCCTCTTTCTCACTTTGTTTGGTTTTGTTGAACTTAGTAAGTTAACGTTCTTCCTCAGATAGTTGCTTTTTTTGTTTTGTTTTGTTTTTTAAAGATCCTTCTACTATCTTCCTACCTTCCCCCCTCCTCCCCTTTCTCCCTCTTCAGAGGCGCCTGTCTGGGAGTGCTCTGCCTAATTAGTTCCGGGCCGGGCCAGACTGGCCATAAACATTTAACACTTTGTTGTTTTTCTCTTCTCTCCTTTGTTGTTTTTTTGTTGCTGTTGTTGTTTGGTTTTTTTTTTCTCTTTGGACCTGTGCCCTGTGTCATGGATGCAGATCTAGAGATAATTCCATTCCCCATTGGTGGGGAATGTGGACAGACTGAACCAAATCTGATTTTTTTTTAATTGGGGAGTCAGAGAGTTGCAAAGTGTTGTAGCTAGTTTTGACCTGCATAGATTAGATTATAGGCCAAGTGGTCTTTGTGACTTTAGACATAGTACCAAGGTGTTTTTGTTTTTTTTTCCATCTTTCTTTCCTAGTAACTGCCAGCTATTAATCTCTGCTTCATTTTAAGAGCACTGTATAGAGGATTAAGAATCGCTGTTTCTTGGAACATGTTTGTTTCTTATTAAGTTCATGTTAATTTTCAGAGTTGCATATATGTATAACTAATTAAGGGCACTGATGGAGATACCATACCTGCCTGGTACGTATACATCCCAGAGGGAGTGGGTAATTCAACAGACAGTATGATGTCTGGACTGGTTTCTCTTCTCAGTTCCTTATGCATGTTTGGAATGCTGGCTCAGGGACCATATTATCAGTCTCTCTGAAGGTATTCTTTGTAATGACAATTTACACGGGGGGAAGAAGCTTCTCCCAAAACCAGGGAATGCTGAGTGGTAGGGAATATGGAGAGGTTTAGAAAAGAGCTTAAGCAGTGTGGAGACCCCTGGTATAGTGGGATTTCACTTTTCAACACCTGTGGGGTCCCTAGAAACTAAGCCAGTATCTGAGTCAGGGATGTTGTGGCTTAGGATCTGAGGAGGTACGGCTCATTTGGGGTTTGGCTCATGCTTACCAAGGTATATATAGTACTATTCTGGAGAGAGTGAGTTTCCAAAATGAGATCCAAACCAAAGGGGGCAATCTCCAAGTCAAACCCGATTGATCACAGGAAGCACCTGTATCAATGTCAGTTGCCCCTGTGGAGGGGTTGTCTGGAACGGAAAGAAGAAGAAGCAGAGGAAGTAGAGAAAGATTCAGGTGAGGGGCTGTCATGGTTTTGTAATTTTGTAATTTTGCTATCAGTATTCCACATCATAAAATCATGTAAAGTATGGATACTTCTATTGAATGTGCAGTCCACAGAAGAAGACTACATATCCCAGAGAACAACAGGGTTAATGATAAGTCACGGGACCAGGATGCTGTATAATCTCGTTCCCAGGCTGGAGTGCCCTCCTTCTTCTCTCGAACTTCTCGGAGAGTGGGAAGCGTTCCAGCCGTGTCGCCTAGAGTTCACAGTAGGCCTCTTGGTTTTCGGGGACTCTCTCTCTCTCTCTGTTTGTTCGATTTTGTTAGCCTCAATTATATTATATTGTGTTATCTTGTATTTCGGTATCATATTTAGTAAAATAAGTTTTTCCTCCTTAGATTGTCGCTGTTTTATCCCACTCCCTTTTTCCCCCTCCTTTCCAGGCCCCAGGGGGGGGGCCCACGGGGTGGCTTCCCCTGTCACGGGCATAGGTAAATCTAAGTAACCCATGACAGATTTTTTGGTGGAGGATGCGGGCATAGAGCTTTTTAGCTTTTAGAACGACTCTCTCTTTACTCTTAAAGAGCTTCGTTAGGGGAGTGTTATCTTTTCGTAGCTGCTCACTGAGAACATGACCTTGAAATACCAGACAAATTGTCAACATTAAGGGCTGCTGTACATTCTCAGCACTGCTATCTAACTTTTGTGTAGAAAACTAAGGGATTTCTTTCTCCCTTAGAGCAAAGCTAGCTAGCTCTGACTTTTACAGAGCCTGCCAGCTATGAATCCACTCTTCATCCCAGTTGCTCTGTTTAAGGGATTGAAAGCAATTATGATCTTCTTAAAGTATTGGTCAACTATTAACACCATAATTTGGTGTTGTGGAATTGTGCAGGTATATAGCCTAATAAGGTGGATACTGATGGAGACACCTGCCTGGTACTTTTATGTGGTATGGCTGATATTATGTTATATGGGGCCCTCCTCAATACCATTATCACCGAGAAAGGCTGCTGAGAAAACAAAGAGACGCAAAGAGGAGAGTGAGGAGGAGGAAGTCACTGTTACCACTACACATTGACCCCTGAAGGTGACTGAAATCCACAGCTCAAGAAAAGAGTTTATACAGCACCTAAACAAAAGAGTTGTCACCTGGTTGCTTCAGTGTTGGGGCAATGGGGTTTGTAGTGTGCCTCTAGATGATAACAAAGCTTGCCAACTAGGAAGCATTGCCATAGACTCGGCTATTGACAGAGGGATTAGTAGATGTCTGAATGGAGTTGCCACCGTCTAGGAACGAGTGTTAGTAGCTGTGAAGGAAAAGCATCCCTTCAAAGATGATTTGGAGCCTGAGATGAAAAAGCGGAATATCACTGAAAAAGGTATCCAATATTTGAGAGAAACAGCTATCATGGAAATGTTGTATGATCCCATGTTTGTTCCTAATAAACCATGCCAGGACCCTGTTCCTGAGAGTGAGGAGTATACCCGACATATGGCAGAAGCCCACAAGAACAGCACTGGTAAGGTATGCGAGTACATTTAATAGATATGAGAACCTGTCATGGTTTAATAATTTTGTAATTTTGCTATCAGTATTCCACATCATAGCATCATATAAAGCATGAATAATTTTACTGAATCTGCAACTTATAGAAAAAGACTACATCTCCCAGAGAACAACACGATAGGTCACGGGACCTGGACTCTATATTAACTTGGTCGCAGAACAGACTGACGTCTTTCGAGTTCTGGCGTTCAGGGGAGTGTGTGGGAGCCTTCAGCCGTTCGCCTAGATTCACAGTAGGCCTCTCGGTTACGGGACTCATTCTCTCTCCTATTTTGCTTGATTCGTTAGCTCAATTTTCAATTATATTTTATTATATTGTGTTATCCTGTATTTCGATATAGTATTTAGTAAATAAGTGTGCCTTCTTAGATCGTTGCCACTGTTTTCTTTTTTTCCTAATTAACTTTTTCCTTTCGGCCTAGGGCCCCTCCGGGCCCCACGGCCCCTGTCACGGATGCAGGCGGATTTTCCATTCAAACAGTGACAGAACCAACACAGAAGACCCCATGTTTTTGAACTGATTATTACACTTCAGAACTTGGCACAAAAATTACCTCCATCCCATGTTTCCATTTCAGCCATGTCCTGAGTAACAGAAAGACTAGATGAAACGGAGAAGAAACAGGACGGCATGCTGTAGGAATTGTCCCTATTGATTAATTGTGATGAACCTGTGGCAGTATCAGAAATACCTGAAAAAGACCGCGATGATCAAGAGTCTGCTGAAGGAGCTGATACAACTGATTAAAGTCTCAGCTATTAGAGGTAATTGCTTCCCTGCTTGAGGGGCAATAGAGTATATTGGACTGTGAGGATTTGATGGCCTGGCACATCAGAACCACAGAAATAAAAGGCACTGGTAAATACCGCTGCACAGAGCAATCTAATGACCTTGAGTTATAAAGGGACATAACTGATTTAAGTTTATGGAGTGACTGGGGGATCCCAAGAATTGTCTGTGTTGGAGGCAGAAATAAGACTGTCATGGTTTTGTAATTTTTTGCAATAGGTGTTGCCTGCATTCTCCACCAAAAACTGTCACGGAGTGTTGGGTATTGGGTAGGTGGTGCCTGTGTGCACCAGGGGTGGAGTCAGGGAGGTCACAAGTGTCTGATAGGGGCGGTCACCTGTACCAGCATATAGGGTTTGTTGTGAAGCGTTAAACTTGTACTTTAGGCGTTACACACTGTGTGTGAGTCTCATCTGTCCCCCATGCGCGTAGGCACGGTAATTTCACAGGGCAGCCTAAATTTGTCGCCGGATCGGGAGGTGACAATTGGTGACCCCGACGTGATGTGGTGAGAGCGGTCCGGACAGTGTGTGTGAGACAGCAACTCCATTATAGTTCTGATTATGGGACAGTGGGTGAGTATGCTGTGGGGGATGGCTTCATGGGTGTGGTGTGAAGTGCATGATGAGGACCTCGATCTGCTTATTAAGTGGATGATGCGGAGAGGTCTGGCTGATGAAGCTTCTTACTGTGTGAGTTGGTCGTCATTAGAGAAAGCCAGAAAGGAGCTCTGTGAGCAGGCTTGTTCAGGGGATGGAGGCGCAGAAACTGCTACCCTCTTAGAAAGTTAACTAAATCGCCTAAGGAGGAGCGGGAGTTATGGCGAGCCATTAACACCTAGTTGCGGCCATTTGATTCCGAGGGGGAGGAGGAGAAGACTCAACAATAGGAGGCAGATGATCGAGAAGAGATAAAAGAGGGAAAGGCAGTAGAAGAGGTAGAGAAACAAAGGGCCTCAGTAGCCCTTTATTAGCCCAGTTACAGATTCAGTCAACCCCTCCGCTCCCACCATGGGACATTTGAAGTGGGGGGAGGATGAGTCGGGAAGGCTCTGGGGTATGGGGGGCCGAGGGTTTATCTATTTTCTGGGGGAGAAACCGCCAGGAGTGGTAGCGCACACTGCTGCCCCAATTCAGCCACCTGTGTTCTCCGCTATGCCGCCCCTGTACCTTCAACAAAAGATCTCTGAGGAAAGAGAAGAGAGAAGAAGCAGAACGGAGTAGTGCCAAGGAGTCCTCGACTAGCGAGGAGGAGGCAGACTTTGAAATGGAGTTAACACAGATAGATGTAACGGGTTAACCAAAAATCTACCTGTGCCTGTGACAGGGGGGCAGCTGGCTCGCAGAGCTGCTGGCCCAAAAAGGAAAGGGAAAAAAGGGAAAGGGAAAAGAAAACAGTGGCAACGATCTAAGGAGGCACATTTATTTACTAAATACTATATCGAAATACAGGATAACACAATATAATACAATATAATTGAAATTAAGGCTAATGAATCAAGCAAAATAGGAGAGAGAGTGAGTCCCAAAACAGAGAGGCCTACTGTAGCTCTAAGCGAAATGGCTGGAATGCTCCCCCACGCTCCGAGGATTAAAGAGAGCGAGTCCAGCCTGGGAGCGAGATTATATAGTGTCCTGGTCCTGTGACTTATCCCTGACCGTGATGTCCTCTGGGCTACATAGACTTCTTCTGTGAGCTGAACATTTGGTAAAATTATCCATACTTTACATGATGTTATGATGTAGAATACTGATATCAAAATTAGAAAACCATGACATTCCACCCCTTATTCTACGTCACTACATTATGCTTAATATACACACACACATACATACATAGTTATGAGCAATCAGTGACCCTATTTTCTTAACAATTTATATCTATTTCATGCAAATCCCTAAGCTGAGAAAAAAACTACATAACCTAACACACTATTATTTACTAACCTGAGAAATGGCAAAACTGCTGGAAAAAAAAGGAACATGACAGCAGTGGAGGGGAAAGGCAGAGCTAGTGGGGCATCCCCCACATCAAGGTGCATTCATCCCTTCCCAGCCATCACAGCAGATTCCCTCTGAATCATACTTCTTTCCATGTGTACTCTACACATGCATGGCCAGTGCACGATATAGAGCCCAGACGGAAAACTTGCCTACAGAAATAAAATCATGAAATTAAGTCTATAAACCAAAATACTTTCAGAGAATCTCTAGCACTATAGTCAACCATAGTCTACTAATAATAAAACTAGCCTAGTCCAGGTATACAGAGTGTCCCCTCAACATTAATCCACCTATCTTAAGTCCTGCACCTAATTGGACATTCGTCATATATCACTGAGACTCTACTCATATATACATAGAATTACTGACTGCACTCCCCCAACATCAAATTCCCTTGTGGTACACATTGAACATTCCCATCTTTGTGCATCACCCACCAAGTGCACCAAGGTCCCTGGGCAAAAACAGTACCCCGGAGAAGTTTGCCCTTTACAGACACTGGAAGGACCCAAACTGCTTTTCCCAACATGCTCTTTACGTGTACTACAGGGACCTTATCTCCCTCTACAGTACATAGGGAGCTGGATTGGTTAGGACCATCACGATTACTAGATCCTCGAGTGTTGACCAACAAAGTGGCTTCTGCTATATGGTTCTCCCAATGTTTAAATGTTCCACCACCCATTGATTTAAACATAATTTTTAACAACCCATTGAATTATTCAATTTTACCAGAAGCTGATGCATGATAGGGAATATGGTAAATACACTCAATGACATGATCTTTGGCCCAAGTATTTACAAAGGAATTCTTGAAACGAGTCCCATTATCAGATTCAATTCTTTCTGGAGTGCCATGCCGCCATAGGACCTGCTTCTCCAGCCCTAATATGGTGTTTTTGGCGGTAGCATCGGGTACTGCGTATGTTTCGAGCCACCCAGTGGTTGCCTCCACCATGGTGAGTACATAACGCTTACCATTGCGAGATCGTGGCAAGGTGATATAATCAACCTGCCATGCCTCTCCATATTTATACTTTTGCCATCGCCCTTCCCCCCAAAAAGGTTTCATCCTCTTGGCTTGTTTAATTATGGCGCATGTTTCACAGTCATGAATAACCTGAGCAATAGCGTCCAGCCCTCTGGCTGGGAAGGGGAAAAGAAAACAGCGGCAATGATCTAAGGAGGCACACTTATTTACTAAATACTATATATAAATACAATATAATACAAAATAATTGAAATTAAGGCTAATGAATCAAGCAAAATAGGAGAGAGAGTGAGTCCCAAAACAGAGAGGCCTACTGTAGCTCTAAGCGAAATGGCTGGAATGCTCCCCCACGCTCCGAGGATTAAAGAGAGCGAGTCCAGCCTGGGAGTGAGATTATATAGTGTCCTGGTCCCGTGACTTATCCCTGACCGTGATGTCCTCTGGGGTATGTAGTCTTCTTCTGTGAGCTGAACATTTGGTAAAATTATCCATACTTTACATGATGTTATGATGTGGAATTGTCATGGTTTAATAATTTTGTAATTTTGCTATCAGTATTCCACATCATAACATCATATAAAACATGAATAATTTTACTGAATCTGCAACTTACAGAAGAAGACTACATCTCCCAGAGAACAACACGATAGGTCACGGGACCTGGACTTTATATTAACTTGGTCGCAGAACAGACTGACGTCTTTCGAGTTCTGGCGTTCAGGGGAGTGTGTGGGAGCCTTCAGCCGTCTCGCCTAGATTTCACAGTAGGCCTCTCGGTTACGGGACTCATTCTCTCTCCTATTTTGCTTGATTCATTAGCTCAATTTTCAATTATATTGTATTATATTGTGTTATCCTGTATTTCGATATAGTATTTAGTAAATAAGTGTGCCTCCTTAGATCGTTGCCGCTGTTTTCTTTTCCTAATTAACTTTTTTTCCTTTCGGCCTAGGGCCCCTCCGGGGCCCACAGCCCCTGTCACGGACGCAGGTGGATTTTCCATTCAAACCGTGACAGGAATACAAATATCAAAATTACAAAACCATGACAATAGAAAAGCTGTCAGCCTTGGGTAGTAAGGCATCCTCGCGCTGTTGGAGTAAAGCTGATAGGCGTCTGAGCGATCAGGACTTGGGGAGGGTAGCAGCCGAGGCTGCTGAACACTGGACCATCAAGGCACAAGAATGCATTCTGACTGGGTGCGATCTGATCCCTGAGATAAATGCTTGTAGATTGTGTTATTCAGTGCTAGTAGGTCGGGGAACTGGACGTCTCCAAATCTGCATACACATTGTTGATTTGTTGACCCCATACGACCCTGGAATTTCAGGTAGATACTGGTGCAGACGTTACCACACTCCCATTGTGATCTTGGCCTTAGAAAATAGCTGCTGGAACCAACAGTGCGGTTTGTGGGAGGGGTGGCTGAAACAACATCCAGGACTGTAGAAGGGAATCAGTATGCTGATGCTGCTTACTACATGACTATGGTTGATCTATGTACCACTGCCAAAATGTCACATAATCGGTTCCATCAGTCAGTGTTGTCACTGCACAGGATGTTTCACGTTCCAGTTGTTTTTGCACACAACATTGTACAGAATTGCCCAGGTTGGCATTCAGCTAACCCTTTTCCTGCAGGTGTGAACCCCAGAGGTTTGAGCTGTCATGGGTGCACCTCAGGAGTTGAAGACTGACAATGGCCCAGGATATAGAAGTGCATGTTTTGAACGCTAGTGTACAGCTTGGGTTGTTAAGCATACCTTCGGTATTCCTGGCAACAGCACCGGCCAGGCTATTGGGTAACGTGCACATCAGACTTTGAAGGGGCATCTTCATGCGCTTAAAGAGTGGAGAGGACTGGAGGGGCCTGAGCTGTGCCCACATGCTCTCCTCCTGCATGTACTGTTTAGTTTAAATCATCTAGAGAATCGGATGGGAGATCATCGGCTGACCGAACGGACACCAATAAGTCAGGTCCTGATCAGACCTGATGGAGGGCCATGGCTCCCAGGCCCTATGCCACTCCTTGTCATGGGCAGGGGATACGCCTGTGTCAGGACCCCAAGTGGGCCCCGCTGGCTGCCGGCACGTTAAGTTAAGCCAACACCAAATGATGAGACATCCTGTGCATCGTGAGGATCCAAACATTTCAGCACCGGTTTTGGTCAACGTCTCCTTGGTTAATGCCTGCAGTGCAGCCAGTGATTTGACGTCAACACTGGCCAGCGGCTTGCTGGTAACAGGACATGAGACAGCGTTGCTCCCAATGTGCCTGAAGGTACAAACTGGGAATCTTGCCTTCATGCCGGACTGATAGTTCGTTGAGCGGGGGAGACCTTGTTCCTGGGTAATCCCCCGGTGGGGACATTCGGAACGATTCTGCACAACGAATATGTTTTTCTCTTGTTATTGGGTTATGGTGTATGACATTTATAATGCACACTGGATTGAACTGGAATGCCATGAAGATTCTGTACAGCAGTGTTACATTGAACTTGGCAAAATTGTAACTCCACTGTGTACTGTGCTGTTATCTTGAACTTGAATGCACTGTTCTTTTCAAGTTGACTAAGTGTTGCCATACAGCATTTCAAAAATTGTTAGGCAGATAGCTGTTGTTGTGTGTTTTCAGGTTTGTAGGCACTGCAGCTGCATCTGGGAGGTCACCTGTACCAGTATATAGGGTTTGTTGCGAGGCATTAAACTTGTACTTTTGGCTTTACACACTGTGTGTGAGTCTTGTCTGTTCCCCATGCACAGAGGCACGGTACTTTCACACGGCAGCCTTAATTTGTCACCGAATCGGGAGGTGACACAAAGTTATCTAGATCAATCTATGTCCATGGCGGGGGGCAGCAGTAGGACTGGGTCATCTGATTCTCTCTTGCTTCCCTTCAGCTTTGCTCTTCGCCGCTCTTCAGCTTCGCTGCTGCTTGTCCTGACTGCACAATTACTGTAAGGCCTACAGCTTTCAGATACTCTCTCATTATACCTAATTATTGGCTTCAACTCTAATTATTTTTCATTCCAATAATATATTTAGTAAAATGAGTTTGTTTCTACTCAGATCGTTGCCACTGTTTTTTTCCTAATTATTTTGGGGTCCCCTGTTTCCCTTCTCTGGAGGCGTGGGTTTTGTGAAATCCCTTGGCCCCACTAGGCACAGAACCGAGCCGAACCAACCCGTAAACTGGTAACACTATGATCACAGAATCACAAAATCACAGAATTGTAGGGGTTGGAAGGGACCTCTAGAGATCATCGAGTCCAACCCCCCTGCCAAAGCAGGTCACACAGGTAATCATCCAAGCGGGACTTGAATATCTCCAGAGAAGGAGACTCCACAATCCCCCTGGGCAGCCTGTTCCAGTGCTCTGTCACCCTCACCATAAAGAAGTTCTTGCGCACATTCGTGTGGAACTTCATATGTCCCAGCTTATGTCCATTTCCCCTTGTCCTGTCTCCACGTACCACTGAAAAGAGACTGGCCTCGCCACTATGGCCCCCACACCTCAGATATTTATAAACCTGGATTAGATCCCCTCTCAGTCGTCTTTTCTCAAGGCTAAACAGACCCAGTTCACTTAGCCTTTCTTCATAGGGGATATGCTCCAGTCCCTTCACCATCTTTGCGGCCCTCCGCTGGACTCTTTCCAAGAGGTCCCTGTCTTTTTTTTTCTCAGTTACCAGAGCACCCCCCTCACTTTTTTATTATCCTTTATCACTTCAGCTAGATTCAACTCCAGGTGGGCTTTATCCTTCCTTGTCGCGTCCCTGCAGGCCCTGACTACATTCTTATATTCTTCCCAAGTGGTCAGACCATTTTTCCACATTTCATGGACCTTCTTCTTTCCTTGGAGCTTGCACATGAGCTCCTTGCTCATCCATGCAGGCCTCCTGACACCTTTTCCCTATTTCTTAGTTAAAGGGATGCACCGATCCTGAGCTTGGAAGAAGGGCTGTTTAAATGCTAACCAGCTCTCACAGGCCTCCTTGCCTTCTAACACCCTGGCCCACGGGATAGCTCTAAGTAGGTCCCGGGAGAGATCAAAGTTTGCTCTCCTAAAGTCCAGGGTAGCAATCCTACTTTTTGCTTTGCTTCTTCCACTCAGGATCTTGAACTCCACCATCTCATGATCACTACAACCCAAGCTGCCCCTGACTTTTACTTCCTTAACAAGTCCTTCTTTGTTGGTGAGAATAAGGTCCAGTAACACCCCACCCCATGTCGGTTCCTCGACCACCTGCATCAGAAAGTTGTCTTCAAGACACTGCAAAAATTGTCGGGACCGTGCATGCCTGGCCGTGTTGGTCATCCAGCAAATATATGGATAATTGAAGTCCCACATAAGTACCAGTGCCTGGGAGCGTGACGCTACTTCCAATTGCTTATGGAAGGCCTCATCAAATCTCCTCCTGCTGATCAGGGAGCCTGTAGTACACACCCACAACAGTGTCACCCTTACCAGCCCGCCCCTTAATTCTTACCCACAAGCTCTCCACTGCTACATCACTCTCCCCCAGGTGGAGTTCAATACAATCTAGGTGTTCTCTCACATGAAGAGCAACTCCACTACCCCACCTTGCCAGCCAATCTTTCCTAAAAAGCACATAGCCCTCCACAAAAACATTCCAGTCATGTGAGCTGTCCCACCACGTCTCCGTGATCGCAATGAAATCGTAACCCTGCGACCGCACACAGAACTCCAGCTTTTCCTGCTTATAACCCATGCTACGCATGTTAGTATACAGGCACTTAAGAGAAGCAGCATCTCCCCACCCCTCTCCATGCGTTTGAACTCCACTGTCTCCACCCATCAATCTCTGTTTTAAGCTTCAAACTGCCGCCTCAGACCCAGCAGCACTCATTTTGTCCCCCAAAATGATGATATCAGAATGCAAGATAAGACTATATTGTACAACTCGGTGGTTGCTTCCACCATAGTAAGCAAATCATACCATTGGGAGAACATGGCAAGGTGATATCAACTTGCAATGCCTCTCGATATTTATACTTTTGCCACCGCCCTTCCCCCCAGAGAGGTTTCATCGTCTTGGCTTGTTTAATTATGGCACGTGTTTCACAGTCATGAATAACCTGAGCAATAGTGTCCACAGGTAGGTCCACACATTGGTCTGTAGAAAACTTAAATGTTGCGTCTCTTCCTTGATGTCCCAAAGTCTCATGGGCACATCGAGCTAGAAATAATTCACCCTTGTTCTGCCAGTCCAAGTCTATTTAAGCCTCCTCAATTCTGGCAGCTCAATCTACCTGTTTTCATGTTCCTCAGTAGCCGGAATCTTGGACACGAGCATCCATATTGCACACCTTTAAAACCATATTCTTTGTTCAGGCAGCAATGTCTTTCCACAGTTCAGCAGCCTAAATAGGTTTACCCCTCCATTGCCAGTTATTTTGTTTCCACTGCTGTAACCACCCCCATAAGGCATTCACCACTATCCATGCGTCAGTATAAAGATAAAGCGTTGGCCACCTCTCACGTTCAGTAACATTAAAGGCCAGATGGACAGCCTTGAATGAACAGGGCATATTTATTTTCATTTTCTGGTAGTTCATGGTATGGTGGGGCCTCTTTAGCAATTTAGTATGGAAGGCAGATGGCACATACTGGCTGGTGCAAGATCTAAGAAAAATTAATGAAATAGTTTTTAAGTGACACTCCATGGTTCCTGACCCCTATACCCTAATGAGTCAGATCCCACCGAACATAAATGTTTTAGTGTAATAGATCTAAAGGATGCTTTCTGGGCCTGTCCTTTGGACTCAGAGAGTCGAGATCTTTTTGTTTTTGAATGGGAGGACCCAGAAATGGGACAAAAGAAGCAATATATGTGGACTGTTTTACCCCCAAGGATTCACAGAATCACCTAATCTATTTGGACAAGCGCTGGAGAAAGTTTTGATAAACCTTCAGGCTGGTGAAGAGGTAGAGTGGTTACAGGCTAGAGAAGAGGTTGTTACAGTATGTGGATGATTTGCTGATTTGTGGGACAGAGGAGTCCAAAGTAAAAGAGATTACAAATAAATTCCAGAATTTCTTGGGGGAACACAGGCTAAGGGTATCTAAAAAGAAACTGCAGTATGTGGAAAAAGAAGTCAGATACCTTGGGCATGTGATTTCTGAGGGGAAATGGAGGATAAACTCTGAAAATTCAGGGCATTGTGCAGCTTCCTCTGTCTGGGACAAAGAGGGAGTTGCAAATGTTTCTAGGTTTAATTCAATACTGTAGAATAAGGATAGAATCATATGCACAGAAAGCAAAGAGACTATCTCAAATTATCAGAGGAGGAACCCAACATACTTCCTGATTTAAAGAAACCATTTCACCTTTTTGTAACTGTCAGTGAAGGAGCTGCTTTAGGAGTTCTAACACAAGAATGGGGAGACAGAAAGAAAACCCATTGCATATTTGTCTAAGCTATTAGATCCTGTATCTTGAGGTTGGCCCGAATGTGTCCAGACAGTAGTGGCAACTGCCTTATTGGTAGAAGAAAGCAGGAAATTGACCTTCGGGGGGCAATTAATTGTTGTCACTCCTCATCAAGTAAAAACAATTATCACTCAGAAAGCTGGGAGATGGCTGACGGATTCTAGGATACTTGAATATGAAACAATATTGATTGAAAAAGATGATTTGACTCTAATTACAAACTCTATCACAAATCCAGCTTCCTTATTAATTAAGGGAAGTGAAAACACCATGGATGTGGAATGTAACTGCCTGGACTTAAATTTTCAGACAAAGATAAGGTTGGATTTACAGGATGTACCTTTGAAAGGGAAATTCTGTTTATAGATGGATCATCTAGAGTGATAAGTGGGAAGTGGTGCAATGGTTATGCAATTGTTGAAGGAGCAGACAGGAAAGTAGCAGAAATGGGAAACTTACCTAGTAGTTGGTCAGCTCAAACCTGTGAGTTGTTCCCCTTAAATCAAGCTCCGAGGCTGTTACAGGGGAAACAGGGAACTATATATACAGATATGAGATATGCATATGGAGTGGTACATACATTTGGAAAAATTTGGGAGGAGAGAGTTTTGATAAACAGTGGAGGAAAGGAATTGGCACATGAAGAACTAATCAAACACGTTTTGGAAAATGTGTTACTGCCAGAAGAGATTGCTGTAGTCCATATAAAGGGACATCAAAAAGGAGATTCCCTGGAAGCACAGGAAAACAAACTGCAAACAAAAAAGCAAGGGAGGCTGCTTTACAGTCAGAAAGGGTAATTAAACTGTCACAGGTGCCTGAGATAAAGCCTCCTTCTGAAAATCAAATCTTCAGTGAAAAAGAGAAAGCAACTTCTAGAGAGTTAGAAGTAAAGGGGTCAGAAGGATGATAGATTCTCCCTGATGGTAGGGAAATGGTAAACAAGCAAGTAATGAGAGAAATTTTAACTCTTTTGCATCAGGGAAGTCATTGGGGAGTTCAAGAAATGTATGATGCTGTATTGAGGAAATATGTGTGTGTGGATTGTATACAATAGCCAAGCAGATATGCAGCAGCTGCATAACATGTCAGCAAATAAACAGGATGACCATAAGAAAACAATCCCTGAGTGGTAGGGATCCAGGACTTAGACCTTTCCAAAGTATACAAGTAGATTTTACTGAACTACCTAAGGTAGGAAGGTTCGTGTATCTGTTATTATTAGCAGATCACTTGTCAGATTGGGTAGAAACTTACCCCTCAGTGTCAGCAACTGCTAGTGTAGTGACAAGGACAATTTTGGAGCAAATAGTCCCTAGATATGGGATTGTGTAGAATATAGACTCAGATAAGGGAAGCCATTTCACTTTACTTCACACATCCTGCAGGAGCTAATGAGAACTTTATTCCTAAAGTGTGAGTTCCATATCCATACACTGTGGCACCCCCCTTCTTCAGGGAAAGTAGAAAGAATGAATCAGATGCTGAAAAAGCACTTGTCAAAACTGATTTTAGAGACCAAATTACCATGGACAAAGTGTTTACCTTTAGCCCTTCTCAGAATACGAACTGCTCCCAAAAAAGACCTAGGAGTATCACCATATGAAATGCTTTTTTGGGTTGTTGTACTTGGGAGAGAGTGGTGAGATGCCCACTCTCAAAACCAAGGATAAGTTTCTTAAGAACTATGTCATAGAATCATAGAATGACCTGGGTTGAAAAGGACCACAATGATCATCCAGTTTCAACCCTCCCACCATATGCAGGGTCACCAACCACTAGACCAGGCTGCCCAGAGCCACATCCAGCCTGTCCTTGAATGCTTCCAGGGATGCGGAATCCACAACCTCCTTGGGCAACCTGTTCCAGTTCATCACCACCCTCTATGTGAGAAACTTCTTCCTAATATCTAACTTAAACCTCCCTTGTCTCAGTTTAAGACCATATATACTCAGGTTGTCTGTTTCTCTATTATCCCTCAAGGAATGACCTCATTGCAGCCTTTCAGTACCTGAAGGGAACTTACTCCCAGGAGGGGAGTAAACTCTTCGAAAGGGCTGATAATAGCAGGACTAGGGGAAATGGTTTTAAGTTGAAGGAGGGAAGATTTAGGTTGGATGTTAGGGGAAAGATCTTTACTAGAAGAGTGGTTAGGTCCTGGAACAGGCTGCCCAGTGAGGTTGTGGATGCCCCGTCCTTGGAGGTGTTCAAGACCAGGTTGGACGGGGCCCTGGGCAACCTGATCTAGTAAAGGCGTATGTTTGGTGGCCCTGCTAGGCAGGGGGGTTGGAACTACATGATCCTTGAGGTCCCTTCCAACCTGGGTAATTCTGTGATTCTGTGATTCTGTAATGTGGACTACTGGCTCAAACTCCACCTCTGGAACTTCCAGTTCACTCATTCTCTGATGGAGACTGGATCCTAATATGCATTTGTAAGGAGTCGAAGCTTTATCCCAAGTGGGAAGGAACGTTTCAGGTACTGCTGATCACTGAAACAACAGTGACGACTGTAGAGAAAGGCTGGACTCACTACACACAAGTAAAGGCCTCTGCACATCCCAATATTGGGGAAACAGAAGAACCATCAGGAAGTAAGGATTAACAGATAATGAATATAACCCGTGACTGGGAGGAGGTATTGAAATATATTGAATGGGAGTGCCCTCAAACTGGGTTGTTAATGTTTTTGATTGTTTTTGTGTTCATATTTGGGGTGCTAATTTGTAAACTAAAATTTCCAAGTTCTATTAAGGACTGTTAGACCAAGATATTGTAAACCAATCTGTTGTTTTAAACTATAAATTGGGGGGGGGAAGTGGACAAACTTAAATTGCAGTGAAAGAGGCAATATTAATTATATTAATTATAATAGGAAAAGTCAGTAGTCAAAGAGAGCTAATATGGCCATGGAAACTTAGACACACACAATACACTGCAATTACAGTGAGTAATCCAGAAAACCAGAAAATCCTAAGCACTGAGATTTTTATTGTTGCAAGATGACAGAGCTAGAACAAATCTGTTGGTATAATGTTGCCGATTCGAAACTGTTATTTATATATTGTAAATGGAGATATAAAGGTTCAGAATTGATATTTGATTTTATGGTTGATACCCAAGATGTATGACACTCATGTACCACAGGGTGGCCATGGACTGATGCCTATGCTACCCAAGTGGGGCAAGTGCCAATCTTGTCTGCAGTAGTATTGAGAAATAACACAGTTTCTAGACAGGAATGAAAAATAAAGGAGAGGGACAAACACTGACAGATTCCATCTGTGATTGGAAATGATGAAGAGACAGTTTCGATAGGGTGTTGGATTGAAAGCAACACTGACTGTGCAACTGTGTCTCAGATCACTATCAACTAAGACAAAGATGAGTTGGAAGATCAAATACATATTTGCCCTTTTAAACGTGAATGCTGGTATTCCTTTGCTTTGCCACATCCAGTAATGATAACAAGTTTTTGGGCGAATTCCAAAGTTCATTCCAGCACAGCATTACAAATGAAAATTTAAGTTGAGTTACCCATACCTACTCAACCTCCTATTAAATTAAATCCTCATATTTTTAATACAGGTCCTTATATAATTAAAAGTATATGATATCAAAAGATGCATTTCAATCCTTTATGGTCTCTTAAGCGGATAGAGATACAGATGAGAGGCAATGTTTCTGCCAGTCAACCTGCTTGTGCACCATACCCGAAGACGTCTTCAGTACGATGGACAACCTGGATACATAAACGTGCCTTCTCCTCAGGAAATCAGGGGAAAAGGGATGTTGCTGGTTTTCTAGGAACAGTACTGGCTGTCCTAAACAGCATAGACTCACAACTGTTAATGAGTAAAATGTCTGCAATAACTATGGACCTGAACCAATTAGCACATCCCATATGCTCCTCTCTTTTGGCATGGATACTGCTATTTTGTCAAATGATGGTTACTGACAGATATATTACCTCCGTAGGAAGAATTTAATGCCCAAGATCATCAGTTGATAGCTGAAGCACTGGGTGTCATGGTTTTGTAATTTTGTAATTTTGCTATCAGTATTCCACATCATAACATAATGTAAAGCATTGATACTTCTATTGAATGTGCAGTCCACAGAAGAAGACTACATATCCCAGAGAACAACAGGGGTAATGATAAGTCACGGGATCAGGATGCTATATAATCTTGTTCCCAGGCTGGAGTGCCCTCCTTCTTCTCTCGAACTTCTCGGGGAGTGGGAAGTGTTCCAGCCGTGTCACCTAGAGTTCACAGTAGGCCTCTCGGTTTTCGGGGACTCTCTCTCTGTTTTGATCGATTTGTTAACCTCAATTATATTATATTGTGTTATCTTGTATTTCGATATCATATTTAGAAAAATAAGTTTTTCCTCCTTAGATTGCCACTGTTTTTATCCCATTCCCCTTTTCCCCTCCTTTCCGGGCCCCAGGGGGGGGGCCCACGGGGTGGCTTCCCCTGTCACGGGCAAAGGTAAATCTAAGTAACCCGTGACAGATTTTTTGGTGGAGGATGCGGGCATAGAGCTTTTTAGCTTTTAGAACGACTCTCTCTTTACTCTTAAAGAGCTTCGTTAGCTTCGTTACAGGAGTGTTTGTAGCTGCTCACTGAGAACGTGACCTTGAAATACCAGACAAATTGTCAACATTAAGGGCAGCTACACATTCTCAGCATTGCTATCTAACTTTTGTATAGAAAACAAAGGCATTTCTTTCTCCCTTAGAGCAAAGCTAGCTAGCTCTGACTTTTACAGAGCCTGCCAGCTATGAATCCACTCTTCATCCCAGTTGCTCTGTTTAAGGGATTGAAAGCAATTATGATCTTCTTAAAGTATTGGTCAACTATTAACACCATAATTTGGTTTTGTGGAATTGTGCAGGTATATGGCCTAATAAGGTGGATACTGATGGAGACACCTGCCTGGTACTTATATGAGATGTGGTATGGTCCAAATTTTGGCATCTACACCCCAGATGGAATTGTGAATCTTACAAACACTCGCATCACAAATGGAATTGTGAATCTTACAAATACTTGCATCCCAGATGGAATGGGCAATTTTACAAACACCACCATGTTTAATTCATTGTACAGGCTAAAAAAACCTGCTTTTTTTAGGTTGTACTCTCCGATTTCCACACGCCTTTCAATAACTGAGATAGGGTTCATACTTGCATCTATGTTATCAATATTAATGAATGTATATGTAATCCGATACATTAGTTCTATGCGGAAGTCTCCTCCAGAACCAGAGAATGATGACTGGCAGGGAATATGGAAAGGTTTAGGAAAAGTCTTAGAAGCATGGGGACCTGCAGTGTCATGGGATTTCACTCTTGAACACCTAAGGGACCCTGAGAAATTAAGTGAGTATTTGGGTCAGAGATCTAAGGAGGTAAACCTTATGTGGGGTTTGGCTTATGCATACCGTGCTTTGTTTCATAATATTCTGGAGAGAGAGAGTTTCCGATCTGAGATTCAAGCCCAAGTTAACTCTGATCAGTCACAGGAGGCATCAGTAGCAATATCAGTTGCCCCTGTGGAAGGCAAGAAATGGAAACGGGTGTCCATGCGTCTAGAACGAAAAGAAGGAGAAGCAGAGGGGGGGGCAGCAGAAGACCCAGGTGCCGGGCATGGAGCAGTACCGAAAAAAGCAAAGGCAAAAATCAAGAGGCATGAAGAAGAGACTGATGATGAGGAGGAAATCACTTATCGTCGACCTCTGAAGCTGACTGAAATCCAAGGCTCAAGAAAGGAGTTTACACGGCGTCAAGATGAAGGTATCCTTGCTTGGTTGCTTCGCTGCTGGGACAACTAGGCCAACAGCTTGTCTCTAGATGGCAATGAAGCTCGCCAACTAGGAAGCATTGCCCAATATGCAGGTGTCAACAGAGGGATTAGCAGATGTTCGGATGGAGCTGCCACTCTCTGGTTGCAGCTGTTAGAAGCCGTGAGAGAAAGGTACCCCTATAAGGATGCTTTGAAGCCTAAAATTACTAGTTGGAATACCGTCCAAAAAGGTATCCAGTACCTGAGGGAAATGGCCATGACGAAAATGTTGTACAGCCCTGATCCAAGCGAACTTGATCCAGAGAGAGTGAGGGCCGATCCTGACATGTGGCAGAAAATCACAAGTACAGCACCAGAGAGAACTGCACAGTCATTGGTAAGAGCATCTAGAGGATTTGAGGACAGATGGCCCCGAGTTGTTGAGCTGATTATAATGTTTCAAACCGTTGATCAGCAGCTCTCCCAACTGCATGCCGCAGTTTCTGCCACCTCACGACTAGAAGACTGACTAGATGAAATGTGCAAGAAATTGTTTCCATCAACTAATCGTAATGATCCCGTAATAGTATCAGAAACAACCGATGAAGGTCAATCCTCGTACGGGCCACCAGGTCTAATGAAGGATCTGATCAAAGTATTCCAGTCCTACTCCTCGCCTGTATCATCAAAAGTCTCAGCTGTTAAACGCACACGCTTCTCAGCTCGAGCAAAGAACAACAGTACGATTGCACCGCGTGTTTCCATGTGGCGCTACCTACGTGACCGTGGAGAAGACATGAGGAAGTGGCATGATCAGCCTACTTCTGCACAACGAGCACGAGTGAAAGAACTAGTATACATACCAACCACCAGTGGAGTTGCTCCAGTCATCACAGGTAACCAATAGAGGGGCCCTGCCCTCAGTCAGGGGAGGGAGAGGGATAATAGAGTTTATTGGACTGTGTGGATTCGATGGCCTGGCACATCAGAACCACAGGAATATAAGGTGCTGGTGGATTCCGGTGCACAGTGCACCCTAATGCCCTCCAGTCATGAAGGGACAGAATCAATCCATATTTCTGGAGTGACTGGGGGCTCTCAAGAATTGACAGTGCTGGAGGCTGAAATAAGCCTCACTGGCAAAGACTGGCAAAAGCATCCTATTGTGACTGGCTCAGGGGCTCCATGTATACTGGGTATTGATTACCTCAGAAGGGGGCATTTCAAGGATCCTAAGGGGTACCGATGGGCCTTTGGGATAGCTGATGTAGATATGGACAACATTAAGCAGCTGTCTGTTTTGCCTGGCCTGTCAGAGGACCTGTCTGTTTTGGGGCTGCTACGAGTAAAAGAGCAGCAGGTACCGATTGCTAAAAAGACAGTGCACAGATGGCAGTATCGCACCAACAGGGATTCCTTGCTCCCCATTCATGATTTGATTCGCCAGTTGGAGAATCAGGGAGTGATCAGAAAAACTCACTCACCTTTTAACAGTCCCATTTGGCCAGTGCGTAAAGGCAGTGGAGAATGGAGGCTGACAGTAGACTACCGTGGCCTGAATGAGGTCACACCCCCGTTGAGCGCTGCTGTCCCGGACAAGTTGGAACTCCAGTACGAGCTGGAGTCAAACGCAGCCAAATGGTATGCCACCACTGACATTGCCAATGCCTTCTTCTCTATTCCTTTGGCTGCAGAATGTAAGCCACAGTTTGCCTTCACCTGGAGGGGCATTCAGTATACTTGAAACCGTTTGCCCCAGGGGTGGAAACACAGCCCAACCATTTGCCGTGGGTTGGTCCAAACTGTACTGGAACAGGGTGGTGCTCCTGAACACCTGCAGTACATTGATGACATTGTGGTGTGGAGTGATACAGCAGCAGAAGTTTTCACAAAAGGAGAGCAGATAATCCAAATTCTTCTACAAGCCAGCTTTGCTATTAAGCGAAGCAAAGTAAAAGGACCTGCCCAGGAAATTCAGTTCTTAGTTATAAAGTGGCAGGATGGACGTCGTCACATCCCAACAGATGTGATCGACAAAATCACTGCCATGTCTCCACCAACTAGCAAGAAAGAGACACAATCTTTCCTGGGTGCAGTGGTCTTTTGGAGGATGCACATTCCAAACTACAGCCTCATTGTAAGCCCCCTTTATCAGGTGATGCGGAAGAAGAATGATTTTGCATGGGGCCCTGAGCAGCAGCAGGCTTTTGAACAGATTAAACAAGAGATAGCCCGTGCTGTAGCCCTGGGGCCAGTACGGACTGGACAGGATGTAAAGAACATCCTCTATACTGCTGCTGGAGAGAAAGGCCCCACTTGGAGTTTGTGGCAAAGAGCCTTACGAGAGACCCAAGGCCGACCCCTGGGATTCTGGAGTCGATCATATAAGGGGACTGAAGAGTGCTACACTCCAACTGAGAAGGAGATCTTAGCCACGTATGAGGGGGTTCGGGCTGCTTCCGAAGTAGTTGTGACTGAAACACAGCTCCTTTTGGCACCTCGACTGTCAGTGCTGGACTGGATGTTCAAAGGACAGGTTCGCTCCACCCATCATGCTACCGATGTCACCTGGAGCAAGTGGATTACGCTGATTACACAGCGAGCGCGAACGGGAAACCTCAATCGTCCAGGAATCCTAGAGGTAATTATGGACTGGCCTGAAGATAAAAAGTTTGGAACATCACCAGCAGAAGAGGTATCACGTGCTAAAGAGGCCCCACCATACAACGAATTACCAGAAAATGAAAAGAAATATTCCCTATTCACTGACGGATCATGTCGCTTTATAGGGAAGCATTGCAAATGGAAAGCTGCTGTGTGGAGCCCCACACAACAGGTTGCAGAGGCATCTTCAGGAATAGTATATCTTCCTTCCTGAATGGGACTCTTCTCTGGTGGAGCAACCATCGGTTCTTTTGGTGCATCACTGTGATATGTCACTGATCCTAGGATTTTCTGTAGTTCTTCTTTAAGTGGAGATGAAGACAGACTACTTCTCTGGCTCAGATAGGCGACCCATTGTGCTACCATTTATGCTTGAACCACCCCTGTCTTAGGAAGGTGGGTCAAATCCCTTACCTACCCCTGGATTGGTAATGTAGTTTTTACTATGACTTTTGCTGTCTGTGTTATTGGCTCAACTGCTTGCAACACCAAATAGGCAGCCAATAACTGTTTCTCAATCATGCTATATCTTTCCTCTGCTCCATGCCAAATCTGAGACCAGAATCCAATGGGGGTTCGAACAGAACTCTGGCATTGCCACAGGCCCCAGCCAAAACCATCCTGGGTAACATGAACATCTAATTCGGCTGGGAGGGTAGGATCAAATATACCCAATGCCTGAGCTTGTTTAACTGCCAGTTTTGCCTGTTGAAAAGCATCACCAAAAAACTCCCAGGAGGATTCACTCCTGTGATTACAGCCAATTATTGATAGTTCAGTCAGGTGTATGGGAAATCACAGCTTGAACCTCTGATTAATTAGCTGAGGCAAGTGTTGGGTCAGCTGTGGTAGCACAGGTGAGAGTAATCTAGCTGTGCTCCCGGAAGGGGTGGACTTCGACTCCACCCCCTCTGAGACCTCATTTAAGGGCTGACCACGACTGAGGCAGTATCTCAGAGTATCTCAGATTTGCTAAATCCAGGACACAGTGGTATGTTTTAATTTCTCTGCTTAGCGTGTCCATTAGGGAGGCAATATTGGGTACAGCCTCATGAACGGGTGCCGTGACCTTATTCAATTCTCCATAATCTACTGTCATCCTCCATGTTCCATCTGGTTTTCGCACTGGCCATATTGGGGAGTTGTATGGGCTACGTGCAGGTCTTATAATACCCACTCTCTCTAACTCCTGCACTGTTTTTGTTATTTCATCCTGCCCACCCGGGAGTCTATATTGTTTTACATTAGTAATCTGGTGTGGCTTTGGCAGAGAAATAGGCTCATGTTTGGCATGGCCTCTCAATATTGTTTGTATTGCTTGAATACTAATGCATCTCTGTCAGAGCCGAAACTCCCCCACCGTTGTGTGGAGAGCCAGGCCCCACAAGATATCAATCCCCAATATATACTCTGGAACTGGGGCAATGGATACCTTATACTCCTGTGGTGGGAGTCACCCAACCCCCAATTTTACCCAGGTTTGGGTGACTGGAATGGTCTGTCCCCCAAAACCTCCAATCATCACTCTATTGCCTTTGAATTTTGTTGGGTCTCCGTATATTATAGATGTTTCAGCCCTGGTTACCACTAGGGCCATAACCTTTTGTATATTTTTCCGGGACTATTGTTAATTCTTATTATTGTTAATTTCCGGGAATATTGTTAATTCTACATAGGGCCTCCGGTCCCGTCTGGAGGCCCTAGGGGGACTGACGTCCCTCGTCATGCCATGAATTGGTCTAGGTTCAAATCTTTTACCTCTGAAGTCTCAGGTATTGTAGCCCGAGACACTTGAGGTGTTTTCTTTTTTCTACTAGGAACAATGAAATCTTCTAAGTTCCAAGTTACTGTTGGCCATCGTTCTATGATTCTTATCCTTGGTCTTTTAGGACGGTTTGGAAATTTTTGTTCATCCTTCAGCTGCTTCCACAGCTGAAGGAGGACATGGTTAGGCTAGCCATCAACTTTTGTAAATTGAATGCCTGCCCAAAGAAGATCACCAAACAATTGTTTTTGGGACACTCTTATAGGTCCCGACTGAGGGGTTCGCAGGGCTGGTTTCCTAGTTCAAGTTATTGGAAAGACTTCTGCATCTTCTATTACCCTAATATTGCACTTAGCTCTTAAACGCTCTGTCTCCCCCATATCTGCTACTAATTGAGCAGCTTGTTGAACTGCTGCTTCCGAAGCCACCAACGGATTTAATATGGAAACTAATGTTCCATACATATGTGAGGGAGCTTGTTGCAGTATTAGGTCCCTCATCCCTGCAGAAAATTTTACCATATCAGGGCTATCGAATATATCTTCATAAATGGTTTCTCGCATGCCCAATTCCCATATATAATTTTGAAGGTCTTCCATGGAAGACCACATGCCCATGTTTACTGGTACATCAGATTTATTTGACCATACCATGTGGCATGCAGCCATCAACCAATCTATGACTGAATGATTTTCATCAGGGAACTGGGTCCGTGCATATAATCTTTGCCTAAGGGCAGGATGGATGGTTATAGTTGCTCATTTAGATACTTCGGGTCCACTAACTAATACACTTTCTGCCCCTGAATCCCATAGATGCAACAGCCAGACCGGAACGCTTTCTTGCGGCCTTTGTCTAAATCGCTGAACCAAATCCATGAGCTCAGTAAGTGTGTAGGGGCGGGCTGTTATGTGTAGGTAAGACTCGGCAGTGGGCCATTGATCTGGTGGCACCTCCGTTGGCCGGTCCTGGATCTTTTTTGTCTTTTGGGTCACTACAGGACAGACTTCTAATAAGTCCGCCTTAGGTGGTTCTCCCACATCAGCTTTGGTGACTTTGTCCTGATCTGTTGTTTTAGGATCTTGTTCATCATTCATTGTAATATATCTAATTCAGGGATTTGGTGAAAAAAATAGATGGATTTTTCCCTGTTAATAAACTGAGATTGCTTTCTAGCTTTTCAGTTCGAGCCTTTAATAATTGATTTTCATGCTCAATATCATTTGATCTCATTTTGGCCTGATTTAAAGCGGTTTGTAAGGGCCAGGCTACTATAGACGCGGCCATTTGCCTTTAGTAGTAAGTATATCCTTATGTAACCCTTGAAAATATTCAGTTAAACGGAATGGGGACATGTTGTCCACCACCCGTAAGGCACCCCATTGTTCAGTAATAATCGCGAGTTGGAAAAATGGGGATACCATGAATCCCGGGATTTGTCCAGGAGGGATCTTTCCTAATGGAGTGACCTTCTCCCCCTTGAACCAGCTAAACATATTCCACAAGAAACACATCTCTTTTCCCACGTCCACAGGCTCCTGGCTGGCTCGCCAAATGTAAGGGTGGCTAATATAAAGATGTTGACCAAGATGGTGGTAAATAGTCAAATTACACAATGAGCGCAGATGGGAAACCTCAATAGTCCAGAAATTTTAGAAGTGATTGTTTGTGGACTGGCCTGAAAGTAAAAAGTTTGGAACATCACCAGCAGAAGAGGTGTCACATGCTAAAGAGGCCCCACCATACAACAAACTTCCAGAAAATGAAAATAAATGTGCCCTGTTCACTGATGGAGCATGTCGTATTATAGGGAAGCATCGCAAATTGAAAGCTGCTGTGTGGAGCTCCACACGACAGGTTGCAGAGGCCACTGAAGGAAAAGGAGAATCAAGTCAGTTCACAGAGGTAAAGGTTGTCCAGCTCACCTTAGATGTTGCTGAACGGGAGAGGTGGCCAATGCTTTATCTTTATAGTGACTCATGGATGGTGGCAAATGCCTTATGGGGTGGTTACAGCGGTGGGAACAAAATAACTGGCAACCGAGGGGTAAACCTATTTGCACTGCAGAACTGTGGAAAAACATTGCCGCCCAAACAAAAGGTGAGCTGAGTTGTAAAGATGCGTCACGTGGATGCACATGTGCCCAAGAGTCAGGCTACTGAAGAACAACAAAACAACCATCAGGTAGATCGAGCTGCCAGAATTGAGGTGGCTCAAGTAGACTTGGACTGGCAGAATAAGGGTGAATTATTTCTAACTCGATGGGCCCATGAGACCTCGGGCCATCAAGGAAGAGACGCGACATATAAATGGTCCAGAGACTGAGGGGTGGACTTAACTATTGACGCTATTGCGCACATTATTCATGACTGTAAAGCATGTGCCATAATTAAACAAGCCAAGAGGATGAAACCTCTCTGGGGAGAAAGGCTGTTTCAAAAGTATAAATATGGGGAGGCGTGGCAGGTTGATTATATCACCTTGCTACGATCTCGCAGTGGTAAGTGTTACGTGCTTACCATGGTGGAAGCAACCACTGGGTGGCTTGAAACATATGCAGTACCCCATGATACCGCTCAAAACACTGTATTGGGTCTTGAGAAACAAGTCCTGTGGTGACATGGCACTGCAGAATGAATTAAGTCTGATAATGGGACACATTTCAAAGATTCCCTTATAATTACTTGGGCCAAAGATCATAGCACTGAGTGGATTTATCATATTCCCTACCATGCACCAGCTTCTGGTAAAATTGAATGATACAATGGGTTGTTGAAAATTCATTTTGAAAGCAATGGGTAGTAGAACATTTAAGCACTGGGAGAAGCATTTGGCAGAATTCACCTGGTTGGTCAACACCAGAGGATCTGTCAGTCATGATGGTCCTAGCCAATCCAGCCCCCTGCATACTGTAGAGAGAGATAAGGTCCCTGTAGTACATGTGAAGAACGTGTTGGGAAAAGCAGTTCTGTTCCTTCCAGCCTCTGGAAATGGCAAACCTCCCTGTGGAACTGTTTTTGCCCAGGGACCTGTGTGCACTTGGTGGGTGATGCAGAAAGATTGGCATGTTCAGTGTGTACCACAAGGGAATTAGATGTTGTCATGGTTTAATAATAATAATAAATAATAAATTTAAGCATGAATAATTTTACTGAATCTGCAACTTACAGAAGAAGACTACATCTCCCAGAGAACAACACGATAGGTCACGGGACCTGGACTCTATATTAACTTGGTCGCAGAACAGACTGACGTCTTTCGAGTTCTGGTGTTCAGGGGAGTGTGTGGGAGCCTTCAGCCGTTCGCCTAGACTCACAGTAGGCCTCTCGGTTACGGGACTCATTCTCTCTCCTATTTTGCTTGATTCGTTAGCTCAATTTTCAATTATATTGTATTATATTGTGTTATCCTGTATTTCGATATAGTATTTAGTAAATAAGTGTGCCTCCTTAGATCGTTGCCGCTGTGTTTTTTTTTTCCTAATTAACTTTTTCCTTTCGGCCTAGGGCCCCTCCGGGGCCCACGGCCCCCTGTCACGGACACAGGTGGATTTTTTCGTTCAAACCGTGACAGATTTTGGTGGAGAATGCGGGCAAATTGAGTTGCTGTTTTTCTGTGTTTTCTTCTGTTGCTCTTTTAGCTTTTAACAGAGCTACGAGTTTTTTTTCTTGTTAAGGAGCTATCTTAGGTTTGCGACTCTGCACCTGCGAGCTTGACCTTGAAAGTCCAGGCGGACTGCCAATACTCCGGTATATTTTATAAACACTGCTGAGCTTTGTTTTCTTTTACTTTTTTTCTCTCTAATGAAGAAAAAAAGGAAAAAAAAAAAAGAAGAAAAAAAATGTTCCCTCTAGTAAGTTTGTTCTACCAGGGACTGCATTTCATTAGTTCCTCTTTTGTGATGCTCCAAACATATTGGAGCATGTTTAAGATAGCCACTTTTTCCTATGGAACTGTAAACATGTATAATGATTTGAAAACATGGTTAGCAACGCTTACTTGGTATCTGCATGCAGCTCCAGAGGAAGCAACTAATGCAACTAATGCAACTATTAGTTCAGGAATGGTGGTTTTTGAGCGTACTCCTCCTTTTTTCTTTGCATCCTTTAAGCAGTCTTCGAATGAACAGTTGTCCCAGTGGACCACACTGTCAATTGTGTCAATCTCCCTGAACTTAATGTTGGCTTTTTAACTTATTGGTTCTTGGATTTATTACATTTGTTACATCAGGAGGAAGTCTTCCCTAGAATCAGAGAATACTGAGTGGCAGGGAGTGTGGAGAAACTTTGGAGAGACTTTTAGAAAACAGACATCTTTAGTGTCATGGAGCTTTACTCCTGAACACTTAAAGAATCCTGAGAGTTTGACCGCATATTTGAGACAGGAATGTTGTGGCTCAGGCAGATCTAAGGAGGCACAAATGACTTGGGGCCTAGCTAATGCTTATCGGGCCTTATTCAATACCATTCCTGAGAGGGAGGATTTTGAGGTTGAGAGAGAGAGTCTCAGGGCCGAGAATGAGAGTATCCAATCCAAACTCGACACTCTCCAGTCCGAGCATAACGCCCTCCGGTCAGAGAACAGCACCCTTCGGTCTGAGTGTAACATCCTCCAATCAGAGAACAACTCCCTCCGGTCCAGCTACAACATTCTCCAGTCCAAGTACGACGCTGTCCAGTCTGAGCGCGGCACTCTCCAGCCCAAGGACGATGCCTTCCAACCCAATTGCGACACCCTCCAGTCTGAGCACAACACTCTTCAGTCCGAACATAATGCCCTCCGGACCGAGCACAACACTCTCCATACTGAGCACGATGCTCTCCGGTCCGAGCACAACACCCTCCAGTCTGAGTACAACACTCTCCAGTCTGAGCACAATGCTCTCCAGACTGAGCACAATGCCCTCCGGTCCGAGTACAACACCCTCCAGACTGAGCGCAATGCCCTCCGGACCGAGCACAATGCCCTCCAGACCGAGCACAACACTCTCCAGTCCAAGTATGACGCCCTCCAGTCTGAGTGCGGCACCCTCCAGGCCAAGCACGATACCTTCCAACCCAACTGCGATGCCCTCCGGACCGAGCACAACACTCTCCAGACTGAGCACGATGCCCTCCGGTCCGAGCACAACACTCTCCAGACTGAGCACAATGCCCTCCGGACCGAGCACAACACTCTCCAGACTGAGCACGATGCCCTCCGGTCCGAGCACAACACTCTCCAGACTGAGCACAATGCCCTCCGGACCGAGCACAATGCCCTCCGGTCCGAGTACAACACGCTCCAGACTGAGCGCAATGCCTTCCGGACCGAGCACAACACTCTCCAGACTGAGCACAATGCTCTCAGGTCCGGGTACAACACTCTTCAGGCCAAGTATGACGCCCTCCAGTCTGAGCGCGGCACCCTCCAGCCTAAGCACGATGCCCTTCAACCCAATTGTGACACCCTCCAGACCGAGCACAACACTCTTCAGTCTGAGCATAATGCCCTCCAGTCCGAGCATAACGCTCTTCAGACTGAGCACAATGCCCTCCGGACAGAGCTCAACACTCTCCAGACTGAGCACACTGCCCTCCAGGCCGAGCATAATGTCCTCCGGTTCGGGTACAACACTCTCCAGTCCAACTACAACAGCCTCCAGACTGAGCTCGGTGCCGTCCAGTTCGAGCGGAACGCTCTCCGAGACCAGCTATGTGCCCTCCGGGATGAGCTGAATGTATGTAACCAACTGCCAGGGTCACATGTAGTCCAATTTGACCAGCCATTGGGGGCACATGTAGTCCAATTTGGCCAGCCACTGGGGGCGCATGTAGTCCAATTTGACCAGCCACCGGGGGCACATGTAGTTCAATCTGACCAGCCACGGGGGATACATGTAGTCCAATTGGACCAACTATCAGGGACACCAGATACAATGTTGGTTGCCCCTGTAAGAGGGTGAAAGACAAAACGAGTTTCAACTCAGTTAGAGAAAATGCAGAAGGAGTTGGAAGAGCGGAGGGAGTTAGTAGAGCAGGACTCAGGAGAGCAGGGGGACTCAGGAGAGCAGGGGGAGTCAGAAGACCAGAGGAAGTTGGAGGAGCAGAGGATGTTAGAGGGGTACAAGAAGATGTTAGAGGAGCAGAAGAAGTTAGAGGAGCAGAGGAAGTTTGGAGAGAGGAAAAAGAAGGAGGGTTACCTGGAGGAAATAACACAAGCGTCAGGGTCAGAGTCAGAAGAGGAGCCAAAAGCCAGATTTTCTTTATGAGAATTTCTCGAGTCCAAACTTAGAGATGGGGCAGCCTCACCGACACAGATGCCACCATCAACATCTGGGACTCTTGATAGAGCAAAAGGTGAGCAAAGTATTACGACCATTATTGATCGATCTTTTAAAATGAGTGAAATTCGAGATCTAAGAAAGGATTTCACACGTCATCCAAAAGAACATATTGTCACTTGGTTACTTCGCTGCTGGGACAATGGTGCCAATAGTGCGTGGCTCGATGGCAGTGAAGCTCGCCAACTGGGTAGCATTTCCAAGGACTCACGTGTGGACAGAGGTATTGGCACATGCCAAAATCGGTCCTACACCCTCTGGAAGCGGATGTTGATAGCGGTAAGAGATAGATTCCCCTTCAAACGGGACATGGAGCCTGAGAGAAAGAAATGGACTGATATAGAGAAAGGTATCCAATTTTTGAGAGAAAATGCTCTGGTGGAAACGCTATACAGCCCCCAGTTCAATCGTAACGATCCAAACCAATTACATGATCCTGAAGCAGTCCGCGTCCCACGACAAATGTGGCGTGACTTTACAAAAGCAGCTCCAGAAAAGTATGCCAGTGCACTTGCATTAGTATATGGCAAAGGGGACAGGAAACCCCTTGTGAATGAACTAATTGGCAGGCTTCAGGAACTTGAATTATTTATAAGCGCCACAGAAGTTAATCTGTATACTTCAGCCATTGTCAAAATTGTGGAAAGATTAAACAAAATGGAGGGAACACAAAGTGATATTATTGACAAATTGGCTAATGTGCCTGATGTAGATGAATCCACGGTGGTACAAGATGATGGAGACCAGGATTTCCACGATCGCCTATTGAGAAAGCTAAACAACATGAGTTCCTCTCGACCTGTATCATCGAAAATCTCAACCATAAAAAAGAGACGTCCTCGTATTCAAGCAAATGACAACGATAAGACACCTCGTATTCAAGCAAATGACAACGATAAGACTACACGTCTTGCCTTGTTGTTTTTCCTCTGTAGTCATGGGGAGGACATGAAGAAGTGGGGTAATTCATCCACTTCTGCACTTCAGGCACGAGTGAAAGAATTACAAGGTGAAACAACCACCAAGGTGAACTCTTCCAAGAAGGGGAGAGTTCCAGTTGCTGCAAGCCACCGAGGTAAACAATAGAGGGGCCCTGCCCCCAGCCAGGGGGGGGAAAGGGACAATAGAGTATATTGGACTGTGTGGATTAAGTGGCCTGGCACATCTCGACCACAGAAATATAAAGCCTTGGTGGACACTGGTGCACAATGCACCCTAATGCCCTCAAGTCACCAAGGGACACAACCAATATATATACATGGAGTGACTGGGGGTTCCCAAGAATTGACTATGTTGGAGGCCAAAATAAGCCTCACTGGTAAAAACTGGCAAAGGCACCCTATTGTGACTGGTCCAGAGGCTCCATGTATACTGGGAATCGATTACCTTAGGATGGGATATTTCAAGGATCCCAAGGGGTATCGATGGGCCTTTGGGATAGCTGCTGTAAACACAAACGGTGTTAAGCAGCTATCAACTTTACCTGGTCTGTCAGATGATCCTTCTGCTGTGGGGTTGCTCCAGGTAAAAGACCAAGAGGTACCAATTGCCACCAAAGTGGTTCACAGACGGCAGTACCGCACCAATAGGGACTCATTGCTCCCCATTCACAAGCTAATTCGCCAATTAGATAATCAGGGAGTGATTAGCAAAACGCACTCGCCTTTTAACAGCCCCATATGGCCAGTGCGTAAAACCAGTGGGGAATGGAGGCTGACGGTAGATTACCATGGCCTCAATGAAGTCACACCTCCATTAAGTGCTGCTGTGCCAGACATGCTAGAACTCCAGTATGAATTGGAGTCAAAAGAAGCTAGGTGGTACGCCACCACTGACATTGCTAATGCCTTCTTTTCCATCCCATTGGCTACAAAATGCAGGCCACAGTTTGCTTTTACCTGGAGAGGTATTCAGTATACCTGGAACCGTGTACCTCAAGGGTGGAAGCACAGCCCAACAGTTTGCCATGGATTGATCCAAGCTGTCTTGGAACAGGGTAATGCTCCTGAGCACTTGCAGTATATTGATGATATTGTAGTGTGGGGCCATACAGCAGCAGAGGTTTTCAAGAAAGGGAAACAGATAATCCAAATTCTTTTGCAAGCTGGTTTTGCCATTAAGCGCAGCAAGGTGAAGGGGCCTGCCCAGGAAATCCAGTTCTTAGGTATAAAATGGCAAGATGGACGTCGTCACATCCCAGCAGATGTGACTGACAAAATCACTGCTATGTCTCCGCCCACAAATAAAACAGACCCAATCTTTTCTGGGAGTAGTGGGCTTTTGGAGAATGCATGTCCCAAACTACAGCCACATAGTGAGCCCCCTCTATCAGGTAACACGGAAGAAGAATAATTTCTCATGGGGTCCTGAGCAGCAGCAGGCTTTTGAGCAGATAAAACAAGAAATAGCCCGTGCCGTGGCCTTGGGGCCAGTACGGACGGGACAGGATGTGAAGAACATCCTCTACACTGCTGCTGGAGAGAAAGGTCCCACCTGGAGTTTGTGGCAAAGAGCCTCAGGAGAGACCCGAGGTCGACCCTTGGATTTTGGAGTCGAGCATATAAAGGGTCTGAGGAATGCTACACTCCGACTGAGAAGGAGATCTTAGCTGTGTATGAGGGGGTTCGGGCTGCTTCTGAAGTAGTTGGGACAGAGGTTCAGCTTCTTCTAGCACCTCGCTTGCCAGTAATAAACTGGATGTTTAAAGGACAGGTTCCCTCCACCCATCATGCTACTGATGCCACTTGGAGTAAGTGGATTTCATTAATTACTCAACGAGCTCGAATGGGAAAACTCAGCCGTCCTGGAATTCTAGAAGTGATCATGGACTGGCCTGAGAGTAAAAAAATTGAAACACCATCTACAGAAGAGGTATCACGCGCTAAAGAGGCACCACCATACAATGAGCTACCAGAAAATGAAAAGAAATTTGCCCTATTCACAGACGGATCATGTCGTATTGTAGGGAAGCATCGCAGATGGAAAGCTGCTGTATGGAGCCCCACACGACAAGTTGCAAAGGCCACTGAAGGTAAAGGAGAATCAAGTCAATTTGCAGAGGTAAAGGCTGTTCAGCTGGCTTTAGATGTGGCTGAATGGGAGAGGAGGCCAATGCTTCATCTTTATACTGATTCATGGATGGTGGCCAATGCCTTACGGGGGTGTTTGCAACAGTGGGAGGATGATAATTGGCAACGAAAGGGTAAACCTGTTTGGGCTGCTGAACTGTGGAAAGACATTGCTGCCCAACTAAGGAACATTGTTGTAAAGGTGCGCCATGTAGATGCTCATGTGCCTAAAAGTAAGGCTACTGAAGAACATAAAAATAACCATCAGGTTGATCGAGCTGCCAAAATTGAGGTGGCTCAAATAGACTTGGACTGGCAGAACAAGGGTGAATTATTCCTAGCTCGGTGGGCCCACGAGACTTCAGGTCATCAAGGAAGGGATGCAACATATAAGTGGGCCAGAGACCGAGGGGTGGACTTAACTATGGACGCTATTGCTCAGGTTATTCATGATTGTGAAACATGCGCCATAATTAAACAAGCCAAGAGGATGAAACCTTTTTGGGGGGAAGGGCGATGGCGAAAGTATAAATATGGAGAGGCATGGCAGGTTGATTATATCACCTTGCCACGATCTCGCAATGGTAAGCGTTATGTACTCACCATGGTGGAGGCAACCACTGGGTGGCTCGAAACATACGCAGTACCCCATGCTACCGCCCGAAATACCGTATTAGGGTTGGAAAAGCAAATCCTGTGGCGGCATGGCACTCCAGAAAGAATTGAATCAGATAACGGGACCCATTTTAAAAATTCTCTTGTAACCACTTGGGCCAAAAATCATGGCATTGAGTGGATTTACCATATTCCCTATCATGCACCAGCTTCTGGTAAGATTGAACGATTCAATGGGTTGTTGAAAACTATGTTGAAAGCAATGGGTGGCGGAACATATAAAAATTGGGAGAACCATTTAGCAGAAGCCACCTGGTTAGTCAACACTCGAGGATCTAGTAATCGTAATGGTCCTAACCAATCCAGCTCCCTACGTACCGTGGAGGGAGACAAGGTTCCTGTAGTACACATAAAGAGCGTGTTGGGAAAGACGGTTTGGGTCCTTCCAGCGTCTGGAAAGGGCAAACCTCTCCGGGGTACTGTCTTTTCCCAGGGACCTGGGTGCACGTGGTGGGTGATGGACAAAAATGGGGATGTCCAATGTGTACCACAAGGGAATTTGATGTTGGGGGAGTGCAGCCAATGATTTCTCGTAGATATATAAGTAGAGTCTCAGAAGATAGTTCAATTAGGTACAGGACTTAAGACAAAGTGGATTAATGTTAAGGAAACACTTTTTCCTATATACCTTAATTAGGCATTCTGTAAGTAAGCTTTCCATCTGGACTCTATATCATGCACTGGCCATGCATGTGTAGAGCACACATGGAAAGAAGTATAAGTCAAAAGGAAATCTGCTGTGGTGGCTGGGAAAGGATGAGTGCACCTTGATGTGGGGGACGCCCTACTAGCACTGCCTTTCTCCTCTACCGCTGACATGTTTTCCTTTTTCTGGCAGTTTTGCCATTTTCTCAAAATTAATAAAATGTTAGGTTAGGTTATAGAGTTTTGTTCTCAACTTAGGGATTTGTATGGAATAAATATAGATTATTGAGAAAATAAGGTTGCTGGGTTGCTAATTATTCTCAACTATATGTATAAGTGTGTATGTTTGTATAAACATAATGTAATGATGTAGAATAAGGGGTGGAATGTCATGGTTTAATAATTTTGTAATTTTGCTATCAGTATTCCACATCATAACATAATATAAAGCATGAATAATTTTACTGAATCTGCAACTTACAGAAGAAGACTACATCTCCCAGAGAGCAACACGATAGGTCACGGGACCTGGACTCTATATTAACTTGGTCGCAGAACAGACTGACGTTTTTTCGAGTTCTGGCGTTCAGGGGAGTGTGTGGGAGCCTTCAGCCGTTCGCCTAGATTCACAGTAGGCCTCTCGGTTACAGGACTCATTCTCACTCCTATTTTGCTTGATTCGTTAGCTCAATTTTCAATTATATTGTATTATATTGTGTTATCCTGTATTTCGAGATAGTATTTAGTAAATAAGTGTGCCTCCTTAGATCGTTGCCGCTGTGTTTTTTTTTTTTCTAATTAACTTTTTCCTTTCAGCCTAGGGCCCCTCCAGGGCCCACGGCCCCCTGTCACGGACACAGGTGGATTTTTCGTTCAAACCGTGACACAAGCACGCCTGGTTTTATCCCGTTCCCCCTAATTTAAAGCCCTCTCAATGAGCCCTTCCAGCTCCTGGACTAGGATCTGTTTCCCCCTTTGAGACAGGCAAGACCCATCTGTAGCCATCAGGCCAGGTGCCAAGTAGACCACTCCATGGTCAAAAATTGGAAATTCTTGTGTTTGTACCAGACTCTAAGACATGTATTCATGAGATGGGTTTTCCTGCTCCTTTTAGTATCCTTCCCTGCCACTGAAGGGATAGAGAAAAATGTAAACTGTATGCCCGCTCCATCCACTAACTGCCCCAGTTCTCTGAAGTCCTTTTTGATAATCCTCAGGCTTATCTCAGTGACTTCATTGCTGCCAGCCTGAACTATCAATAAAGGATAACAATCAGAGGGGCAAATCAGACTTGGAAGTTTCCTAGAAATCTCCCTTACCTGGGCCTCAGCGAGGCAGCATGCTTCCCTATGGATAGGGCCGGGCTGACATATTGTGCCCTCCGTTCCTCTCATAAAGGAGTCATCTATGACAATCACCTTTCTTTTCTTCTTGGCAGAGACAGTCTTGAGGCGTGGAGTCGACTGTGTCTCTCTAGACAACCTCAAGGGTGGATCTCCCACCACACCCTCAGTTACCTCTCCCTCAAGTTCCAGAGCCTCAAACCTCTTATGGAGGGACACCTGGGGAAACGAGGTAGGTCAGGATGGGGGTTGTCTGTGATACCAAGCTGGAATCTGTTTCCACTCCTCCTCTTCCCTTAAACTGCTGTCATGGTTTAATAATTTTGTAATTTTGCTATCAGTATTCCACATCATAACATCATATAAAGCATGAATAATTTTACTGAATTTGCAACTTACAGAAGAAGACTACATATCCCAGAGAACATCACGGTCAGAGATGGGTCACGGGACATGGACACTATATTATCTCACTCTCTGGCTGGACTGACGTCTTTCGAGTTCTGGCGTTCAGGAAAGCAGTGTGTGGGAACCTTCACCGTTTCGCCTAGAGTTTACAGTAGGCCTCTTGGTTTCGGGACTCATTCTCTCTCCTATTTTGCTTGATTTGTTAGCTCAATTTCAATTATATTGTATTATATTGTATCATCCTGTATTTTGATATAGTATTTAGTAAATAAGTGTGCCTCCTTAGATCGTTGCCGCTGTGTTTTTTTTTTTCTAATTAACTTTTTCCTTTTGGCCTAGGGCCCCTGTGGGGCCCGCGGCCCCCTGTCACGGACGCAGGTAGATTTTCGTTTAAACCGTGACAACTGCCTCCCTCTGCTTGATGATAGCAGGAGAGGTGGTCCACCACCATTTGTGGGTATCACCCCAGTGTCTGTCTTGGAATTTTAGCAGAGTTACTCCACCAATCTATTTCCTGCTCACACTCTTTGATTCTCCTTAGTGTCTCCACCTCCTCCTTGATCTTCGCTACCATACTGAGCAGATCACCTATCTGCTCACACCTCACACAGGCAGAATTCTTGCCACCAGTCACCGGCTGAAACAGGCTCAGGCACTTGCTGCAGCCAGAGACTTAAACCTCCACATTTTTAGGCAGGCACTCTGAGTCATCACATTCTTTCTTGCCAGAGCTTTCTACCAAGTGGAGACCACAGCTGGATTTGTTGTCAGGGAGGCAGCCTCCCATGTGGAGAGATACTCATTGCCCTTCCTGCTTGCCTGCCCTGCACAAAACTGCTGAGTCACGCCCTTCTGACATGCCAAGACCTGTTTGTCTGTCCTGTTTACATTGTTCTTGGGTCACTCCATTCCTTAGTGGCAGGTTTTATACATGCAGAGGATGATCGTGTTGATGCTCCTGGCTTTGCCCTCACGATGTCAGAATGCTGCTGCAGTGCGAAAGAAAGACAATGGAGCCCAGTGGCTGCTCTCTGACAGGGCTACCCCTCAACCAGCAGAAGCAATTCCCTGCTTTGGTGTGGAAATGCGTCTGCTCCAGAGCCAAGTACCTCACCAAAAAAAAAAAATCCAAATCCTTCTGCAAACCAGTTTCTCTGTTAAACAAAGTTAAAGGACCAGCAAAGGAAATCCAGTCCCTAGGAATAAAATGGCAAGACTGTCACATTCTGGCAGATGTAATAACCAAAATCACTGCTGTCTCCACTGACTAGTAAGAAGGAAACACAATCTTCCTACATATAGTGGGTTTTTGGAGAATACATATTCCAGACTATATCCTTATTGTAAGCCCTTTCCATCAAGTGATGAGGAAGAAGAACAATTTTGTATGGGGCTCTAAGCAGCAGCAGGCTTTTGAGCAAATTAAGCAGGAAATAGACTGTACAGTAGCCCTGGGACCAGTCTGGATGAGACATGGTATAAAAAACTATGGTGCAGCCAGGGAGAAAGGCCCCACTTGGAGCCTTTGGCAAAGAACCTCAAGGAAGACCTGAGGTCAACCCCCTGGGTTTTGAAGTTGAGGATACAGGGGATATGAAGAACAGTATACTCCACCTGAAAAGGAGATAGCAGCAGCATATGAGGGGGTTTGAGCTTCTTCAGAAGTGACTGGTACTGAAACACAGCTCCTTTTAGCACCTCAACTGCTGGTACTGAATTGGATGTTTAAAGGGAAGGACCCCACCACACACCATGCTACTGATGCTACTTGGAGTAAGTGGATTGCATTGATTACACAACAGGCTCGGATGGGTATCCCCAGTCATCCAGGAATCTTGGAAGTGATCATGGACTGGCCTGAAGGTAAAAATTTTGGAACAACACCAGGGAAAGAGGTAACACATGCTGAAGAGGCCCCATTATACCATGAATTGCCAGAGAATGAAAAGAAACATTCCTTGTTCACTGATGGATCCTGCCATATTGTCGGAAAGTATCACAGATGGAAAGCTGTTGTGGAGTCCATGGAAATAAATAGGAGGCATTACTTTTGGAGGGACCTACTTATAATAAAGGAGGGATTTTCAGGCATCTTGCATTCATAATAGTAATTCAGAAAAATTCTGTTCAACTATCATTTAACATCGATGAGTAGAAAAAAAGACAAGGTCTCAATATGTTTCTGTAAACAGGCACTAGAACCAAGACCTTTCTGCTCCCAAATGAAGGTGACAACCATCTGACTACACAGTCATTTTCTTTCTTTCTCACTCCTTTAGTTTTGTATTCCTTTCTCCAGAGTTCTCAAGCTTTAAAGAAAAGAGAAGATCCCCGTGGAAAGTTTTACCTTTAAGAAAATATCTTGGGAAATGTGAATTTTTAATTTTCGTCTTGAAAGTAGCAGTGAACTTCAGCAGGTAAAGTACATCATAGCACAACTGTTACTCTAAAAGACAGGCACTGACAGCATTATTATTCCTTACCATTTTTAATGAGGATACTATAATTCTCATCCGACTTGAGGGGGTGGGGAGCATGAGTAGTAGTATTCTGTAGGACAGAATATGGGGCTCTGAATCACAAATGGCCGTAGATATTTATCAATCACAGAACAGGAATTGAAATCCTAAAGAGGCATGACATTTAAGACATAGCCCTGCAACTGGTATTTCCTTATTGTTTACCTCTTTGCAAATTCTCTTCTTTTAGAATAATAGAATCCTTAGAGTGGAAAGGGACCTTAAAAGATCATCTAATCCAACTCCCCTGCAATGAACAGGGACATCCACACCTAGATCAGGTTGCTCAGAGCCTAGTCCAGCCTGTCTCCAGAGACAGGGCTTCCACCACATCTCTAGGCAACCTGTCCCAGTGCCTCACCACCCTCACTGTAAAAGACTTTTTCCTTATATCCAGCCTAAATCTACCCTCTTTTAGTTTAAAACCATTTCCCCTAGTACTATCACCATAGATCCTGCTAAAGATACTTCCCCCTTCTTTCTTGTAGCTCCCCACTAGATACTGAACAGAGCTTTCTGAAGCACTGCTCTGATATTCCTTATTGTTCCAGTCAGCTGTACCTTAGGTACTTAGATTTCACAGCACCTAACCTGAAAACACTCATTTCCTCTCAATCCAGTTCTGAGTAGGGAATATCTTCTAGAATATTGACTTACAGCAGGATTCATAGCCCATTTCTGCTTTATGCAACGTGTGTTAAAACAGAACTGTCTTTGCTAAATGATCAACTCTGATTTTCATTTAAGGGAGTAATAAAGTTAGGGACAAGCAAGACAGAAGTTCATTTTCCACTTCAAATTCTCCACATTCTGTCAAAAACCTGCAAAATGTAGTGAATCTAGTTTAGGGTTGACATAGAACTATATTAATGCAGTGAGGAAGAGAGGGGCTCATTTATATAGCTATTTCTGTTTTCCCAATTCTGGTATAAATATCATCAGATTATAGTTGATCATAGTCTCCAAAAGGTACTTTGAAGTGGGTGAAAACTCCCTTATGGGAGCAAAATCACAGCTTCCTGCCCATCCCTCAGTCTGTGCAATTCTTGTTACAGCAGTGGAGGAAAGGAAGGGAAAAAAGGTGTAAAAGCTGATCCTGCAAACTTTACAAAAGTTTGCAAACTTCTCTAGCATAAACTTCCTGATGGCCACCAGTGAGATTATACCTAAACTATGCTAAAGAGATAATGAAAAGGGATATCCCTGTCAATCTGATTGTTATTCAAGGTTTTGTTTGTTTGATTGATTGTTTAATTTTTGCATAGCTTCTTAAATTATTTTCAAACACACATTATTGGGAAATCAGGTACTTTTTCTTACCCTGAGATGCCTTTCCATTTGAACAGTATCTCTCAATTGCTTCTTTAACATTATGGCTACTCTTGAGAAGTTCATACAGTGCCTACAAAATAAAGCCTTTTTAAAAGGAGTCAAAGTTTGCAAATATCCGATGTAAACATATGAAACTAGCTTTTCAGTGAGCATACCTCATATCAAACAGACATTTTCTCTCTTTGTTTTTCTTTTTTAATACATGATAAAAAACAGCCAAAAGCAAAACAATCTAAAAGTTGAGACAAGGTTTAATTAAATTTGAAACATTATATGCAATTTCTAAAAAAGCTAGATTTGTCAAGAGCAAGCAATCAGAAATATGTCAGATCACAGCACTGCCAACATTCAAATATTCATAAATTTTAGAACCTGACCCCCAATACCTAATCTAAAAGCAAACAATAAAGAAACTGAGTATTGCTGCCTTTATAATACAAGCAAAGAAAGAGAAGGTGTGAATTACAAAGCAATGTGTCACAAATGGAACAGGATATAAAACATACTTGTTCATTGTCCCGTGTTTGTAGTCCTTCAGGAATTCTGCCAATCATTTTTAAGTTTCCTGTTCTTACGTAGCTTTCAAAAAGGTATTCTTTAACTTTATTTTCTGAGATCACATCAGGATTCCAAAGTAAATGGTCTTCATTTTCATAGGCTGTTAAAACAGAAATCCATTAACATCAGGTGTGACATTTTTAAGACTATATAATAAAAAGCTATTTCAGAAAGACAAAGAATGCCAAGAAAAATGAGGAGAGTCTGAGATCCCAAACCAAGATTCTGTGTGCAGGTCTCTGGCTGTAGTGAGTGCTGGAGCCTGGCCTTTGCAGTGCTGGGTGAGGGAGGCAGCGATTGTGTACGATGTGACCAGGTAAACTACTTACTCAGCCTTGTGGTTGACCTGAAGGAGGAGGTGGAGAGGCTGAGGAACATAAAGGATTATGAGAGGGAGATTGATTGCTGGTACCAAACCCTATCGACCCCTAGATCTTGGCAGCCAGATGAAGCTCTGCACGGAGTACATCAACCCCTGCAGCCTTGCAAACAGGTGACAGGGGAACCAGCACACAGACAGCATTCCTGCTGCAGTGAGCCTACTATCCTCTCCTCCCACTACGAACAACAGCGAAGAATCAGGGAATGTAGGGCCATGGCATAAGGTCCCTGCTCAGTGATGCAGGCACGCCCTCCCGGTGAGTCCCCAGCCCCTCCAGCTGCCCCTGTGTGGAACAGGTACAGTGCTCTGCAGGGACAACTGGACAGTGGTGGTGATGATGGTTCTCCCCAGTTGGTGGTGCTCCCCAAGTCTAACCAATCTTCGCCTAGCATTAGAACTTCATCGACTAAGAAAAAACAACAGGTCATTGTTATAGGTGACTCTCTGCTGAAGGGAGCAGAAGGGCCAATATGTTGACCAGACCATCTACACAGGGAGGTCTGCTGCCTCCCAGGTGCCTGGATTAAGGATGTGAGGAAGAAACTTCCTTCCCTAGTCCGGCCCACTGATTACTATCCCCTGTTGTTGTTTCAGGTTGGTAGTGATGATTTAGACAGAACTTCCCTAAGGACTCTGAAAAAGGATTTCAGAGCCTTGGGGAGACAGATAAAAAGGTTTGGGTGCACAAGTTGTGTTCTCTTCTATCCCTCCAGCTATAGGGAATAAGGAGGGACTTAATATAATGGGCCAACGGATTAATACCTGGCTCTGAGCTTGGTGTGCCCGGCAAGGATTTGAGTTTTTTGACCTCGGCTCTATTTGCATTAGACCAGGACGGCTAGCGACCAATAGGAGTGGCTTCTCCCACTGGTCGAAAGGGGCCTTAAGATGGGAGTTGGGTAGGTTCATTCAGAGAGCTTTAAACTAGGAATGAAGGGAGGTGAGGGTGTAACTGGGGTCACTAATACGGAGCCTGTACGTAACATCCCTGTGCTTGCAGGAGAGGGATGTGCTTGTAAGACCCCATGGTCTTGTGCCTTGGTGAAGAAAGAGGATGACTCACCCCTTTGTAGGAAGATCACGGGGGCTGGTGTGAGGTTAGTGGCAGTGGAAACACCTGAGTGTGGTCATGAGGGTATTAGGGTTACTGCCACTTCCAAGGAGGCCAAGCTCAGGTGCCTTTACACTAATGCACACAGCATGAGTAATAAACAAGAGGAGCTGGAGGCCACTGTGTGTTCGGATAGTTTTGATATAGTTGCCATCATGGAAACATGGTGGAACAACTCCCACAGCTGGATTGCTGTGATTGAGGGCTACCAACTTTTCAAAAGAGACAGGCTAGATAGGAAAGGCAGTGATGTAGTTTTCTATGTTAAAAAAGGCTGTAAATGTGTGGAAATCAATGACGGTGATGATAGGGTTGAGAGCTTATGGCTCAGAAAAAAAGCTAAGGCCAACAAGACTGACGTTATTGTGGGAATCTGCTACAGGCCACCCATTCAGGATGAAGAGGTGGACAAGATGCATTATAAACAGTTGGGTGAGGTCTCAAAGTCACTCCCCCTTGTTCTGGTGGAGGACTTCAACATCCCAGACATCTGCTGGAATTGTAATACAGCTGACAAGGGACAGTCCTGGAGGTTCCTAGAGTGTGTGGGAGATGACTTCCTGACACAGCTGGTGAAGGAGCTGAGGGGAAGCAAATCCTGGACCTGCCGTTTGTTAACAGAGGTCTGGTGGGGGATGTAAAGTTTGGAGACCATCTGGGAAAAAGTGATCATGAGATGCTAGATTTCTCTGTCCTTGTCGAAGCATGGAGGGGAGTCAGCAGAACTGCCACCTTGGACTTCCGGAAGGCAGACTTCAACATCTTTAGGACCATAGTTGAGAGGGTCCCTTTGGAGAGCGTGGGAGCCCAGGAAGGCAGGGAATACTGTAAGGAAATTGTTTTAAAGGTGCAGGAGCTAACCATCCCCTAGTCATGGAAGACAAGCTGACAGGCATGGAGGCCGGGCTGGCTGAACAGAGACCTTTGGCTGGATCTCAAGAACAAAAGGAAAGTTTATGGTCTCTGGAAGAGTGGGCAAGCTACTTACGAGGATTACAGGTATGTAGTGAAGCTGTGCAGGGAAAAAAATAGAAAAGCCAAAGCACAGCTAGAACTGAGCTTGGCCACTAAGGTAAAGGAGAACAACAAATGTTTTTGTAAACACATCAACAACAAGAGGAAGGCTAGGGAGAATCTCCATCCTTTGTTGGATGCCAAGGGCAACTTGGTCACCAAGGATCGGGATAAGGCTGAGGTACTTAGTGCCTTCTTTGCCACAGTCTTTAATAGCAACACTTGTTACTCTCTGGGAACACAGCCCCCTGCGCTGGTAGATGGGGATGGAGAACAGAAAAAGCCCTGCATGATCCATGATGACATAGTTTTGGACCTGCTCCGTAAGCTGGATGCTTACAAGTCTATGGGGCTGGATGGATTGCACCCTAGAATGCTGAGGGAGTTGGTGGATGTGGTTGCCAAACCCCTCTCCATCATTTTTCAACAGTCCTGTCTAACCAGGGATATCCTGGTGGATTGGAGGCTGGCAAATGTGACGCCCATCTTCAAAAAGGGCCGAAAAGATGATCCTGATGTGGGAATACAAGAAAAGCTGTTCAGAGCAGCAGCTGTGGAGCAAGATAAACAGCATGAGAACCAAAGACACCTCTAGAAGGAGAAGAAGGGACTCACATCTCTGATTGGATATGTGCCTGCATGGACAGTTGAAAAGTGTTTTGTAGAATGCTCTGTTGACATGTAAAGGTGGTTGGGAAAGTTGTAAGGGCGGATGGGAAAGTTAGAAAACAAAAACTTGTGAAGGTATATAAGGGATGTGAGAACTTGTAATAAACGATTTGGATCGTTCACATCTGAGTCCATGCCTCAAACGCTGCAAATGGCGCCCACTGCGTGGAGCAAATCAAGCCGCGGCTGAGCGAGCCCAGTTTAGCAGCGTCTCTCGACTGAACTTCAGAGAGACTGTTTCGCGCGTGCCCGCTCGGTTCTGCAGGACAGAAGGTGAGCAGTCTGGAACTATGGGGAGCTCACTAAGGAGCAAAAAGTAAATCTCGAAGTATTACGGTCAGTGTTACAGTTTCAGGATCAGCCTGTGTCTACTTCAGCATTAGCTACTTTGCTTAAATGGATAAGCAAAAATGTCCCTGAATTCCCGAAAACTGAGTTCTCTCTCGATGGAAAACTTTGGGACAAAATCGGCTCAAAACTCTACGAGGCTTCTCTCGCTAAAGCACGGCTGCAAAGCTGTTACCCATTTGGAGCCGGATAATGGAAGGGCTTAAGCAAATTCGACAAGGAAGAATTTCTTCCGACCATTCCCTGCCACCCTCCGTCCCGCCCCGGCGCTGCCTCTCGCTGCGGGAAGCGGCCCGTGCCCGGATCCAACCAGCGGCTCCAACCCCACCCCGATTCGGGGAGAAGAAAAATCGCAACCCCCCCAAATCCTCGCTCTCCCGCCGTTCGCTCCTCCCCCGACGTTCGTCACGCAGCTCCCGCCCTTCGTCCCGCCCACGTCGCTCGCTGCGTTGTCGCCCTCTGCTCTGCCCACGACGCTCGCCACGCTTCCGCCCTCCGCCCCCCTCACGTCGTGCGTTGCTGCGTCTCTGCAGCCCGCGTGTAACGTGGTTAAAGGCACGGACGGACCGAAACCAGGAGATCGTTATGACCCCGGTCCAGTATAACCGGAAGGCGAATTGGACGCATTCCCTCCTGATGATAATTTGAAGGGAGCAGGAACAACAAATTTCTCTACAGCGTACTGAGGTGTGTTAGAGCAGTGCAGAAAAGAAGCAATATTAAGGGGTGATGCTGACAGGTTGCAAGCCTTTCCTGTGTTGTATCAGCTGAATCAGCTCCCCCTGAGGGAATCTCTGCCTTATGAGGCAGTGAAGAAGCTAAGGAAGTCAGTGAGAACATACGGAGTTCAGTCAGCCTTTACATACAACCTTTTGGTTGCAATCGGTGACAGTTACGTTATGACCCCTCACAACTGGAAAATTGTGTTACAAATGATCCTCTCTCCCATGCAATACACCGTGTTTATGACTGAATACCGGGAACAGGCCACCGTCCAGGCCTTGAATAATTTGAACAACCTAAATCATATTGGCATAGAGGAACTCATGGGGGAGGGGGCATCGGCAACACCTCAGGCACAGGCACAGCTGGACAGGCAATGCCTGGAGCAAGTTAAGACTTTGGTGTTGCGTGCTGTCCGTCAGGTTCCTGATATTAATTCACCCGATGCTTCATTTATATCAATTAAGCAAGGGGCTACTGAGCCTTACATTAAATTTCTTGATCATTTACAAAATACACTAGAGAGACAAGTAGAAAATGAAGCCGCCCGAAATGTCTTGCTTAAGCAATTAGCAGTAGAAAACACAAATGCAGACTGTGGAAAGGTTTTACAGTCCTTAAAGAATGCAGATCCATCAATTACTGACATGATTAAAGCTGTCAAGATGTAGGCACAGAAAGCCATAAAATGGCCTTGCTAGCAGATTCACTGGCAGCCCAACTCGATGCAGGGAGCAGCTCAAAAAATTAAGAGTTACAATTGTGAAGAACCGGGTCATGTACAAAGCGACTGTAAAAAGCCCAAGCAAGCAAATAAAAATGCTTCTGCTATTCCAACTTGACCCTGTCCCCCGGTGCAGGAGGGAGCTACACTGGGAGAGAAACTGCCGATCTAAACTCCCTGTTGCTGCGCAGCCCTGCGATCTGCTGGGAAACGGCAAGAAGAGCGCGAGACCGTGCACTATGACAACAAATACAGTTCTGACTCAGCCAGCCACTGTCTGGCTAGCTCACTCAGTCCAGCCACTGCTGGCAGCGCAGGAGTGGATTTGTCCACCGCCCAGTCAGTGACGCTGACTGATAGCACCGTGACTCTCATTCCAACAGGGGTAATGGGTCCCCTTGGGGATGGGAGCAGCGCCCTCTTGTTAGGATGTTCTTCTGTTACAAGGATGAGACTTTTTGTTTTACATGGAGTTATAGATGCTGACCATACCAGGGAAATTAAGATAATGGCATGGACACCTGCCCCCCCTATTTTATTCCAAAAGGCCAAAAAATAGCACAATTAGTCCCTTTTCATTCTATGACCGAACCTGGCATTAGAGATCAAACTGGTGGATTTGGGAACACAGAGAAACCTGTTGTGCTATGGACCACACAAGTGTCAAAAGACAAACCATTATTACCATGCTTAGTAAATGGCAGACAGTTATTAGGACTAGTGGATACTGGAGCTGATGTTACCATCATTAAGTCCAGTGATTGGCCCTCTGAATGGCCACTGAGAGATCCTAATTCTGCTATTGTGGGGGTTGGGGGCCTACAGCAGCCAAAACAAAGTGCCCCAAATTTTATCTTTTGAAGGGCCTGATGGTTGCACTTTTAATGATGGTCGTGATCTTTTAAGTCAGTGGGGTATGATTTTGCAGACAAATATTCAATGAGGGCCATTGATCGGCAGCAACCTATACTCCTATCTTGGAAAACAGAACAACCTATTTGGGTAGATCAGTGGCCCTTAAAAAGGGAAAAGTTGCTGCACTTACATGAGTTAGTTCAAGAACAGCTAGCTGCTGGTCACATAGTGCCTACTACCAGCCCTTGGAATACTCCAGTTTTTGTTATCCTCAAGAAGAGGGGAAAATGGAGGCTTTTACAGGACTTGCGTGCTGTCAATGCAGTGATTGAGCCTATGGGAGTGTTGCAGCCTGGCCTTCCTTCACCCTCAATGTTACCTTCTGATTGGCCTGTAGCAGTCATTGATTTAAAAGACTGTTCTTTTACCATTTGGCTTCATCCAAAAGATGCGCCACGATTCGCTTTCTCAGTGCCCTCCATCAACCTACAAAGCCCTGCTCAGCGGTATCATTGGACAGTGTTACCACAAGGAATGCTTAATAGTCCAACAATATGTCAATTGACTGTAGCAAATGCATTACAACCAGTAGGAAAGGCTAGACCTCATGTCCTTATTTATCATTACATGGATGATATTTTAATAGCAGCAGAACAAGAAGAGGGTCTAAAGGACGCTTTACTGCTCATCCGGGAGGTAGTCCAATGTATCGGCTTACAAATAGCAGAAGAAAAATTGCAACTTAGTTCTCCATAGAAATATTTAGGATGGAAAATTGCATCTCACACTATCCAGCCACAAATCCTCAAAATAGTACCTCACGTACAGACATTAAACGATCTGCAAAAGTTATTAGGAACCATCAGTTGGTTGCGACCACTTTTGGGAATTACTACTCAAGAGCTGCATCCTTTATTCAAACTCCTGAAAGGAGACCCAGATCTAACTTCTAAAAGACAATTAACACCAGAAGCACAACAGTGCTTAGACTCTGTAATAACATCAGTGCAACATCGACATAGCCATCATGTTTGTTTATCACTTCCAGTACATCTCATAAGAATATCCAACTTCTATCAGCCATACGGCTTGTTATGTCAACGAGATACCTCAAGAAAGGATCCTCTCATTATCCTCGAATGGGTATTTCTACCGCATACATTTTCAAAAACTATTACATCACAAGTGGAAATGTTTGCTATGCTAATACAGCAAGGTCGACATCGTCTACAAATTCTACAAGCTCTTGACCCTGATTGCATATACATACCCGCTACTAAAAAAGATTTAGATTGGATGATTTCGCAGTCACTTTCTTTTCAGACTGCTATGGCAGACTATACCGGACAATTGTCCACCCATCCTCCCAAACATCAGTTACTACATAATTTGGCTGATATCCCCCTTACTAATACTTCACTTTCACATGTTCCAATACCTAATGCTGTTACTGCATTTGCAGGTGGCTCCAACAAAACACACCAAGCAGTGGTTCTCTGGCGTGTGACTGCTACAAGATGGCAGTCAGACATACATGTTGTCGATGGATCACCTCAAGTTGTAGAACTCGCTGCAGTAGCTCGAGCTTTTCAAATTTTTTCAGAACAAAAGCTTAATATAATAACTGACTCTTTTTATGTTACAGGTATCATTCAGCGGATTGAAGGATCCTTTCTTAAGGAAGTTAATAACCTTTGTTGTTTGTACAGCTCAAGCTAGTCTTGCATTATGCCTCTCACCTTACTCTTCCTTATTTTATTATGCACATTCGATCGCATACTACATTGCCTGGTCCTTTAACTGAGGGCAACCGTAAGGCTAATCAAGCCACAGTCGCTTTTGCTACTCCTCAATTATTTGAGCAAGCACGACTCTCCCATCAATTTTTTCATCAGAACAGGAGAGCCTTACAAAAACAATTCCAACTGACAGTGGATCAAGCCCGTAACATTATTCTAACATGCCCAGACTGCCAGGCAATTGCCCCTTTGCCTCAAACTGGGACAAATCCACATGGCACAGCACCTCTTCAACTGTGTCAGAAAGATGTCACTCACGTTCCTGAATTTGGCCGTCTAAAATATGTACATGTAACGATAGATACTCATTCTTCTTACATATTTGCCACAGCACATACAGGTGAACGCAGTTGCGACGCCTGTAAACACTGGTTATCTGTTTATGCTGCTATGGGAATCCCACATAATATAAAAACAGATAATGGGCCTGCGTATACCTCTAAGGCCACTCGAACTTTCCTTCAAGAATGGGGGGTTAGACATATTACAGGCATTCCTCATTCTACCACTGGACAAGCTATCATTAAGTGTACTCATCAAACACTGAAATCCATTCTTATTAAACAAAGAAGGGGGAATATGGGAGACACATCACAAGAAAGATTATGTAAGGCTTTGTTTGTGCTGAATTTTTTGAATCGTGATCATACAAATACAACTTGTGTGGATCGTCATTTTGGGGCCTCCCCAGTGCTCAAGGAACGGTCAATGGTTAACATTCGAAATATGGCCACAGGGCACTGGGAAGGTCCCTTAACACTGATAACCTGGGGTCATGGATATGCTTGTGTTTCTACAGAGACTGGCCCTATATGGGTTCTGGCACGATATGTTCAGCCTCATCTCAAGGCAGAAAACAGCATCCAGCCTTAATAATGACCATGATTATATGCTTCTTACTTCATTGGTATTGCTTTGTAATTTGTTGTATTGCAAATAATAATTTTAGTAATGGCAGGACATAGTGGGTAACTCTTCTGCGTTACTGGTACAAATTTAAGAATTAGAATTATTAAGCATGATCTAGATTATTGTGTGCTTTTCCTATTTTGGTAGTAGATCGAATATAAGTTAAATAGGATTTGATGTTATCAATGCTGGAAACTATGGGAATAGCTCTTTTAATATAATGTTCAGTTATGATTTTATTAGCCTATCAACTAGCCTCTTTTTAGTTTATAAAGGCAAAACCCTAGAAAAGAATCCTGGACAAAGGGATGTTTCTTAAATATAAAATGATTAACTCTTTTTCATCTCACTAATTGGGATTTTCAAAGTATGACCATGCATCAATTGAAACTAAGGTGCTTGCTAAAAGAGCTAACCTTGGTAGTTTATTCTATTTTGTAAACAGGTGTTCCACTTGGGCTCTGTACCACGTACTGGCCATGCGGATGCAGTGTACAAATGGAAAATACCATACAAACCCTGAGTAGGATAAAAGCAAGAGAGAATCCGTGGTGGATGAGAAAGGGAAAGTGCACCTTGAAGCAGGGGACGCCCTGCTGGTGCTGCCTATCGCATTCACAGCCAACATGATCCTTCTCTCTCCTTTTCTGCAGTTCTCTGCCTCTCCAGGGACAATAAGTAGTAATGTGCTAGCTTAGGGAGTATTCGCTTCTTGCTAATGGGATGGTCTGAAATGGATAACACGAAAGTGAAGTCTTTTTCTAACCCATTTCAGATTAATACGGAATTGGATTCTCAGGGATTCTTTTCCAGGTTGTAGGAACTGAGGCCACAGGCAAAATGTGTCTGATATTTTAGTGGGTTTAACAGTATTTCTTGTCATTTGCGTTGTCTCCTTTCTCACTTTTAGAGTATTGTCAATCGAGTCTTTGATTGAGTTATAATGATTATGTTATTAATATAACTAGTGTTATTATTTTGTAGTATAGTATGGTGTTAGCTGTTCAGAGCAGCATCTGTGGAGCAAGATAAACAGCATGAGAACCAAGGACACCTCTAGAAGGAGAAGAAGGGACTCACAGCTCTGACTGGGTATGTGCCTGCATGGACAGTTGAAAAGTGTTTTGTAGAATGCTCTGTTGACATGTAAAGGTGGTTGGGAAAGTTGTAAGGGTGGATGGGAGTTAGAAAACAAAAACTTGTGAAGGTATATAAGGTATATAAGGTATATAAGGGATGTGAGAACTTATAATAAACGATTTGGATTGTTCACATCTGAGTCCGTGCCTCAAATGCTGCATCCTGGTAGCTACAGGCCTATCAGTCTCACCTCATTGTCTGGAAAGGTTATGGAACGAATAATCTTTGGAACCATTATGGACCAATTAAAGGTCAGCCAGGGGATCAGGCCCAGTCAGCATGGGTTTATGAATGGTAGATTCTTTCTGACAAACCTGATTTCATTCTATGACAAGTTGACTCACTTGGTGGATGAAGGTAAGGCTGTCAATGTGGTCTACCTGGACTTCAGTAAGGCCTTTGACACTGTCCCCCATAACATTATTGTTGAAAAGCTGTCTGCCCATGGTCTGGATGGGTGTATGCTCCTCTGGGTGAAGCACTGGCTGGATGGCCAGGCCCAAGGAGTTGTGGTCAGTGGAGTGGAATCCAGTTGGCGGCCGGTCATGAGCGGCATCCCCCAGGGCTCAGTGCTGGGGCCGCTTCTGTTTAGCATCTTCATTAATGATCTTGATGAGGGGATTGAGTGCACCCTCAGTAAGTTTGCAGACGACACTAAGTTGGGAGGGAGTGTTGATCTGCCAGAGGGGAGAAGGGCACTACAGAGGGACCTGGATAGACTGGATCGATGGGCCAAAGTTTACGGCATGAGTAAACTTTGGGCCAAGTGTCAGGTCCTGCATTTTGGTCACAACAACCCCAGGCAACCCTACAGGCTTGCAGAGGTGTGGCTGGAAAGCTGCCTGATGGAAAGGGACCTTGGTGTACTGATGGACAGTCAGCTGAATATGAGCCAGCAGTGTGCCCAAGTAGCCAAGAAGTCCAATGGCATCCTGGCTTGTACCAGGAATGGTGTGGTGAGCAGGACCAGGGAAGTCATCCTGCCCCTGTACTCGGCCTTGGTGAGGCCTCACCTTGAGTACTGTGTTCAGTTTTGGGCACCTCAGTACAAAAAGGACATGGAGGTACTGGAGTAGGTCCAGAGAAGGGCAACAAGGCTTGTGAAGGGCTTGGAAAATCAGCCTTATGAGGAGAGGCTGAGGGAGCTGGGGCTGTTTTGTCTGGGGAAAAGGAGGCTGAGGGGAGACGTTATCGCCCTCTTCCAGAACCTGAAAGGTGCTTACCTTGAGAGCGGGACAGGTCTCTTCTCACTGGTGACATGTGACGGGACAAAGAGAAATGGCCTCAAGTTGCGCCAAGGTAAGTTTAGGTTGGACGTTAGGAAACACTTCTTTACAGAAAGGGTAGTTAAACACTGGAATGGGCTCCCCAGGGAGGTGGTTGAGTCACTGTCCCTGGATGTGTTTAAGAGCCGTTTGGATGTGGTGCTCAGAGATATGATTTATCAGAGGGTTGTTAGAGTTAAGAAACAATGGTTAGGCTGTGGTTGGACTTGATGATATTTAAGGTCTTTTCCAGCCTGAGTAATTCTATGATTCTATGACTCTGCAATGTGGTATGGTGAAGGAGAATGAGATAATGAACTTAACTCTTTAGACAACCTTTACAGAGGAATGAATAAACGGATAATTTGTTATATTGTTACAACTGTAAAAGTAGTTGAGCATGAACAACAGGAAAGATATGGGGTACATCAACCGTAACCCAAGGAGACTGCTGATTGGTCCAAGGAGCCACATCCTAGAAACCATCCTAGAAACTGAACCAGGTGAATCTAGAATACTTTCTCAGACTACACCGGGGTCAGAAGTACACTGCGAGGATGACATTTGGCCTTCATCCCCGCAACCACCAAGATGACCACCAGGAGGCACCATGCATGTGTAGAAGCATTAATTAGGGATGGAGTTCAGGGCACAGAATGCAAATGGAATATTGTAATGCATTCCCAGAAGTAACTGTAATAATCACTCCTTGTCTTATAAATACTATGAATATGCATGTATTCCTTCTATAAATAAAGATGTTTACCTGCTTTTGGTGTTCAGGCTAGGAAGGGGCTACCCTCCCTGCACCAAGCATGCGCATGGCACTGAATAAAACATACCTGCTTTATAACTACTTTGTGGTTATAGAGTGTGATTCCTCAAGACAGATAATCTTGTTGACTACAACATGATTCAAGTCAAATTACATGTATACACATATCATATTCCTTTAAATAAACTAGCGAATCTACTCATTTTCATTCTGGTGTTTTCAACAAATGATCTATAGTTTACAGTAAAAGAGTGTAGGATTTTGCTTTCAAAATTTTAGTATTGTATTATAAAGATAGAAGGTTATGGTAGGCTATTCCCTTCTCAGGGGAACAGAGGGTCCCATATGCAGACTAGACCTGACCCATAGGGAGTTGTGTTGCCTCCCTGGGGCCCGCGTCAGGGATATCACCAAAAAACTCCCAGGAGGATTCACTCCTGTGATTACAGCCAATTATTGATAGTTCAGTCAGGTGTATGGGAAATCACAGCTTGAACCTCTGATTAATTAGCTGAGGCAAGTGTTGGGTCAGCTGTGGTAGCACAGGTGAGAATAATCTAGCTGTGCTCCCGGAAGGGGTGGACTTCGACTCCACCCCCTCTGAGACCTCATTTAAGGGCTGACCACGACTGAGGCAGTATCTCTTAGAGATTGATCTCCTGTGGAGACTGCCTCAGCTATCTGGTCAAGGCATTGACATTGGTGAGATTTCTTTACTAATAACCTTTGACTATTTATCACCATCTTGGTCAACATCTTTATATGGCAGTCTTTATATAAGACTTCAGAGGTAAAAGATTTGAACCTAGCCCAATTCATGGCATGACGAGGGACGTCAGTCCCCCTAGGGCCTCCAGACGCGACCGGAGGCCCTATGTAGAATTAACAATATTCCCGGAAATTAACAATAATAAGAATTAACAATAGTCCTGGAAAAATATACAAAAGGTTATGGCCCTAGTGGTAACCAGGGCTGAAACATCTATAGTATACGGAGACCCAACAAAATTCAAAGGCAATAGAGTGATGATTGGAGGTTTTGGGGGACAGACCATTCCAGTCACCCAAACCTGGGTAAAATTGGGGGTTGGGTGACTCCCACCACAGGAGTATAAGGTATCCATTGCCCCAGTTCCAGAGTATATATTGGGGATTGATATCTTGTGGGGCCTGGCTCTCCACACAACGGTGGGGGAGTTTCGGCTCTGACAGAGATGAATTAGTATCCAAGCAATACAAACAATATTGAGAGGCCATGCCAAACATGAGCCTATTTCTCTGCCGAAGCCACGCCAGATTACTAATGTAAAACAATATAGACTCCCGGGTGGGCAGGATGAAATAACAAAAACAGTGCAGGAGTTAGAGAGAGTGGGTATTATAAGACCTGCACGTAGCCCATACAACTCCCCAATATGGCCAGTGCGAATACCGGATGGAACATGGAGGATGACAGTAGATTATGGAGAATTGAATAAGGTCACGCCGCCCGTTCATGAGGCCGTACCCAATATTGCCTCCCTAATGGACATGCTAAGCAGAGAAATTAAAACATACCACTGTGTCCTGGATTTAGCAAATGCATTCTTCAGTATTCCAGTCAATGAAGAATCACAAGACCAGTTTGCTTTTACATGAGAGGGCAGGCAGTGGACTTTCCAGGTCCTACTGCAAGGCTACGTGCATTTTCTCACCTATTGTCATAATTTAGTGGCGCGTGACATGGCTAATTGGGAAAATCTGGATAATGTCAATTTATATCATTATATTAACGATGTCCTGTTAACAACCGACTCGTGTGTGCCCCAGTGACGCAGTGGTAGGAATGCCGCCTTGCAACACTGGGGCCCGGAGTTCGAATCCCCCCTGTGGTGCAAGTGGTAGAAGTGCCGCTCTGCTACACAGAGGCTCGAATCCCGGGGGTTGGACTCAATTATCTCTAAGGTCCCTTCCAACCCGCACGAGACTATGATACTATGATACTATGATGATTAGAGGTGGTAGGACAAGCAGCAGATTTGTTGAAACCTTATCTGCAGAAAAGAGGGTGGGCTATAAACCCACAGAAGGTGCAAGGTCCAGGGTTATCTGTGAAATTCCTGGGAGTAGTTTGGTCGGGGAAAACCAAAGTACTACCCAGTGCGGTAGTAGATAAGATTCAGGCATTTCCAGTCCCTACGACATCTAAGCAGCTGCAAGAATTCTTAGGTATATTGGGGTATAGGCGCTCCTTTATACCTCATTTGGCGCAGCTATTGAGGCCATTGTACAAACTCACTAAGAAGGGTCAATCATGGGATTGGGGGAAGGTAGAACAGGATGCTTTTCAACAGGCAAAACTGGCAGTTAAACAAGCTCAGGCATTGGGTATATTTGATCCTACCCTCCCAGCCGAATTAGATGTTCATGTTACCCAGGATGGTTTTGGCTGGGGCCTGTGGCAATGCCAGAGTTCTGTTCGAACCCCCATTGGATTCTGGTCTCAGATTTGGCATGGAGCAGAGGAAAGATATAGCATGATTGAGAAACAGTTATTGGCTGCCTATTTGGTGTTGCAAGCAGTTGAGCCAATAACACAGACAGCAAAAGTCATAGTAAAAACTACATTACCAATCCAGGGGTAGGTAAGGGATTTGACCCACCTTCCTAAGACAGGGGTGGTTCAAGCATAAATGGTAGCACGATGGGTCGCCTATCTGAGCCAGAGAAGTAGTCTGTCTTCATCTCCACTTAAAGAAGAACTACAGAAAATCCTAGGCTCAGTGACATATCACAGTGATGCACCAAAAGAACCGATGGTTGCTCCACCAGAGAAGAGTCCCATTCAGGAAGGAAGATATACTATTCCTGAAGATGCCTGGTATACGGATGGATTGAGCAAAGGCAACCCGAGTAAGTGGCGAGCGATAGCATACCATCCCTCTACTGAGACAATCTGGTTTGATGAGGGGGATGGTCAGAGCAGCCAATGGGTAGAATTGCGAGCTGTGTGGGTGGTTATAACTTAAGAACCTGGTGACGGTGTCCTGAACATCTGTACAGATAGTCGGGCTGTGTATCGGGGGCTCACTCTTTGGTTTACGCAGTGGGCTACTCAAGAATGGACTATCCACGGCCGACCAATTTGGGGTAAAGACATGTGGTTAGACATATGGAATGCAGTCAAACGCAGGACAGTACGTGTCTACCATGTCTCTGGTCATCAACCCCTGCAGTCACCAGGAAACGATGAAGCTGACACACTGGCCCGAATCCGATGGATTGAGAACTCACAATCTGAAAATATTGCCCGTTGGTTACATCAGAAACTACGACATGCTGGACAAAAGATAATGTGGACAGCCGCTAAAGCATGGGGGCTGCCTGTACAACTATCTGATATCGTCCAAGCATGTCAGGATTGCGACGCTTGCTCAAAGATGAGACTAAGACCGTTGCCTGAAACAACATCCCACATTGCTAGAGGATACCGTCCTCTTCAAAGATGGCAGGTTGATTACACTGGGTCCCTCCCTCGATCTGAGGGGGCAAGATATGCCCTGACCTGCGTTGACACTGTAAGTGGACTGCTGCAAGCCTATCCAGTGCCAAAAGCAAATCAGGCATATACCATCAAGGTACTTACTAAATTGATGTCTACCTACGGGACACCTCAAGTTATCGAGAGTGACCAAGGGACTCATTTTACTGGTGCAATGATACAGCGCTGGGCAGAAGAAAACAACATTGAATGGAGATTCCACCTACCATATAATCCAACAGGGGCAGGCCTTATTGAACGTTACAATGGTATCCTCAAGACTGCCCTGAAGACAGTCTCCCAGTCCCTGCAGGGGTGGACAAAAAGACTCTACAAAACCCTGCGGGACCTGAATGAAAGACCTCGAGATGGCAGACTCAGTGCCCTAAAAATGCTGCCGACTATATGGGCCTCCCCTCTTAGGATCCAAACTACGGGTACTGATAATCAGGTAAAACCGCAGGTTGGTAATGAAAATAATCTTCTGCTCCCTGCCCCTGAGAATCTCGAACCAGGAATCCATAAGATAAATTGACCCTGGAAGGTGCAGGTAGGACCCAAGTGGTATCATCATAGTATCATAGTCTCGTGCGGGTTGGAAGGGACCTTAGAGATCATCGAATCCAGCCCCCGGGATTTGAGCCTCTGTGTAGCAGAGCGGCACTTCTACCACTTGCGCCACAGGGGGGATTCGAACTCCGGGCCCCAGTGTTGCAAGGCGATGTCCTTAACCACTGCGCCACCGGGGCCTACTTGCACCTTGGGGGAGATTATTGGAGGTGGGAGGTTCAGTAACTGCCTCGGTGGTACATGGTGGTACATGGCCTACTGACATTGTGGTCAATACTCCTATCTTCATTGCTAAAGGGACAACTATCATGTCCTTATGGCAAATTAAGACTCCTCCTCTGGTGCCAGATATAGTTATACAGCCACAGATATCTGGCCAGAGGGTATGGTATCAGCGGCTGGGGCATAATCCGGTACAAGCAGAAGTATTGACCCAGGATAAGAATACGGCCTGTATCTTGCCTTGGAGGGCGGACCTTCCCCTCCTAGTACCCTTGAAACATTTGTATTACTCTCCCTAAGACTCTAAGCCTCTAGGACCATCACAGGACGATACGTTTGGACTGATGAAGTGCACACAGATCTGGAACCTCATGATGGCTTGTCTCCAGTAACATCTATCAAGCACTGGCCCACAGAAGATCATGAATACCCATCAAATCATCACTCAAATTATATCAACATTTATGGCGATGGGAAAATTGTATCAGCGTCGCGTTGGGTCTCTGTAATAGGGAAAACTCACCTATCATCATTGGTTTGCGCTGTGAAGGGGTGGAGTGTATGGGAAATCACAGCTTGAATCTCTGATTAATTAGCTGAGGCAAGTGTTGGGTCAGCTGCGGGAGCACAGGTGAGAGTAATCTAGCTGTGCTCCCGGAAGGGGTGGACTTCGACTCCACCTCCTCTGAGACCTCATTTAATGGCTGACCACCACTGAGGCAGCATCTCTTGGAGATTGCTCCCCAGTGGAGACTGCCTCAGCTATCTGGTCAAGGCATCGACATTGGTGAGTTTTCTTTACTAAAAACCTTTGACTATTTATCACCATCTTGGTCAACATCTTTATATTAGCTATCTTTAAACCATCCTCTGTTACCACCTTTACAGTCAGGCAGTGATGAAATCGCTTAGGGAAGCCTGTGAGCAATCAGAAGAGATTTCAAGGGTTTAGGGTAAATGGTTGAGGGAGAGGTATTTTTCTCTCTGCCTTCTGGGGGATGGTTTGAGATATGGGGTGGTCTAGGAAAATACAGGCTTTGAATAAGTGGCTGAAGGGTTGGTGCTGCCACTGGAACTTTGGGTTATTTGATCATGGGGTTGTTTACTCAGTGCCTGGCCAGACAACTGCAGACAGGTCTCACCTGTCTCTGAGGGAAAATATGATCCTTGCCAAGGAGCCAGCAGGGCTCATTGAGAGCGCTTTAAATTAGGTAAGGGGGAAGGGGAAAAATGACACTCACTAGGGTGGAGTGAGTAGTTCAGAAATTTCAACTAGTATCTTCTGGGAACTCAGAGGAGGTAATGTTGCTGACCTCCCATCGAAAACCTTCTTGTGTCCCTCTAGGAAACAGTGGGGGGACACTTCAGATTTCTTTCAGAGGTTTGAGGGAGGGGCCCTCTGTAAAAGTAGTGTGTCACAACGCCCAGCTGAAGTGCCTTTACACTAATGCACACAGCATAAGAAATAAGCAAAAGGAGTTGGAAACGATGTTGTGCTTGGAAAGTTATGATCTGGTTGCTATCACAGAAACGTGGTGGGATGAATCCCATGATTGGAATACTCTGAAGGCTACAGAGTCTTCAGAAGGGACAGACAGGGTAAGAAGGGAGGGAGAGTTGCCTTCTATGTTAGGAAGTATGAAGAACTGTGTCTGAGGAACAGCCACAACCAGGCTGAGAGATTATGAATGAAAATTGGGGAAAAGACCAGTGAAGGACATCTGGTGGTTGGGGTCTGCTACAGGCCACCTGATCAGGGGCAGCCTTTTGACGAGGCCTTCTTGCTTCAACTGCGGGAGACGTTGGGAGACTCTTGATTTTACCACCCAGACATTTGCTGGGATAGCGGCATGGCAGGTGGCAGACAATCCAGGAGATTCCTGGAGTCTGTTGAGGATAACTTGACATAGCCATCAACAGCCCGATAAAGCAAGCTGTCAAAGGAACATTATCAATAATTGCCCCTTCCCATATAGCTTGGGGTAAGTTAAATGAAAACTGAGCAACATCTATTATCGCTATCTGGATGGCACACCGTTGCACCCAAGTGATGATATCAGCCAGGCTTTTTCCCAATGTAATGACTGTGCATGCCAAAGTTGTGGAGTATAGCCATCCAAGAGGGATCAAGCACTGAGCAAGCGCTGTGGTTTCGTCCCATTGGTACAGTAAAGCTGTTGTCCTTGACGAATGCACAAACCTGAACCTCCAAGGGCTGCTGTGGAATCCAGCGGCCCAATGCATAGATAGATAACGTCTCCTCTATTTTTGCTACCGCAGCACAGAGAGATGACAAGGTGCCACTGGATCTGGAGGTCCAGCTAGACCATCCAACAATGGTTGGAGATCCTGCTGTGGTACTGGCATGAGAGACTGCACCCATTGGATGCATCCAACCAAACGCTGGAGGTCATTAAGGGTTGCTACTGGTATATTAATTTAAAGTCACTGGGGGGACAGTGAATGCTCTCTAATAATAGTGCCCAAATAGGTATAAGAACCTATCTGTTGAACTTTCTCTTGGGCAATATTCAGACCAACATCAGCCAGATGACCAGACAGATCATGCTCCAAGTCTGGCGGCAAAATTCTGCCAGCAGCGAAGATGTCATCCATATAATGATAGATCAGTAACTCTGGGTACTCTTTACATAGTGATCATAAGGCCATATCCACATACATTTGGCTGATAGTTGGGGAATTCTTCATGCCCTGTGGCAAAACAGTCCAATGGTACTGGCAGGCAGGAGCAGCATTGTTCACAGAAGGAATAGTTAAAGTAAAATGCTTCTGATTGTCACAGTGCAGGGCGATGGTGAAAAAGCAAAATTTCAGATCTATCACAAGCAACTGCCAATTGCGCGGCAACATGGAAGGCCTGGTTGCAAAGCTCCCATATCTTTCATGGTGTCATTGACTACTCTAAGATCATGTATAAAATGTCATTTTTCAGACTTTTGTATAACAAAAGCTGGCAAATTTCACGGACTGATAGTCGGAACCAAATGGCCTGCCGCAACCTCCTGGTCTACCAATTCTTGCAAGTGGGTCAATTTTTTCTGACTCAAGGTCCACTGGGGGACCCACACCGTCTTGTCAGAGTGCCATGACAACTTTACCGGCAACAACAACCAAGGCCCCACCCAGGAAAGTCTGTGTGCCCCACAACCAATCATGCTCCAAATTGTTGAAGCACATCATGCCCAAGCAGGCTGACTGGGAGACCAGGCAGAACATAAGGACAAGCAGTGACAGTTCCCATCTCCCCTTTGATCTTAACCTGAATAGAGTTAACACTCTTGGTTGCAAACTGCCAACCCCCAACCCCAGAGATAGCCAATGGGCAAGCGTCGGTAGGCCAATGTGGGGGCCAATCATGCTCACTAACGACAGTTACATCTGCACCTGTATCCGCCTAGCAGTTTACTTGGTGGTACTGCCCATTCCAACAAATATATGTGATAATCTTAGGGTGACCATGAAGCTCCCATACAGCAGCAGCAATGGGAAGGTGCGCAGGTATAAATACTGGGGAATCAGTCAGAGGAGTCAAAGGAATGTTATGGACTGGTTTTGTAGTCCACTGCAGCCATACCTCTGCTCCCCACTCTTCTGTATTTGGAGCCCCCACTATTACCTGTTCACCTCTTCTGGTATTTTTGGAGGTTACTGGAAGAGTGGGTGATGACAAAAGGTATGCGCTTTCTGATCTCAATTGTGTTCCTGGTCTGGGCCTGGACGCGGCGTTGACAGAAACGCCCGGTGAGTGGAGCTCTTGGTCTGCATTTGTGTTCTTACGTCTGGAGCGGTGCTCTGCTTGCAGTTTCCCGACCCCACTCTGCAGTCTCGAGAGGTGGCCCAGTTTACCGCAGTTAAAGCAATTACCTCCAACTCCTGTCACCGGCGGGGAGGGGCAGTCTCTCTTAGTATGACCAACACCACCGCACCTAAAACAATGCAGTTTCAAATTACCCGCAGATGGTATGTTCCAGACAACTTCCCGAACAGCAGAGGCTACAGCCACCACCATCGGTTCCTGAGCCTTGATATTTTTGGCATGAAAACACACCTCCAGCATTTGTGACAGAGTGGCATCTCCTGGCAGTGCTCAAATTGCTGCTTTACACAACGAATTTTCATTAACCGCAGCCAAGTCCTTACCCACTGCTGACTTCACAACAGTTGGGAGACCTGATGCATTCAATGCGTTAAGCAACAGATCCAAGAACTGCATGTACGGTTCTCCCGGCCCATGAAGCAGATGGCCTTGAGGCAAAGCCCTGTTGTTAATTTCACTTTCTAGCCCTAATGATTCTAATTCCCGCACAGACACGTACACCCGCCACACACCTGATACACGCAAGAAAAACCTATACACACACCTACCTGTCATGGTTTAATAATTTTGTAATTTTGCTATCAGTATTCCACATCATAACATCATATAAAGCATTAATAATTTTACTGAATCTGCAACTTACAAAAGAAGACTACATCTCCCAGAGAACAACACGGTCAGAGAGATGGGTCACGGGACCTGGATACTATATTAACTCTGTCGCAAGCTAGATTGACATCTTTCGAGTTCTGGCGTTCAGGGGAGTGTGTGGGAGCCTTCACCGTTTCGCCTAGATTCACCGTAGGCCTCTCGGTTTTGGGACTCATTCTCTCTCCTATTTTGCTTGATTTGTTAGCTCAATTTTCAATTATATTGTATTATATTGTATCATCCTGTATTTTGATATAGTATTTAGTAAATAAGTGTGCCTCCTTAGATCGTTGCCGCTGTTTTCTTTTCCTCATTAACTTTTTTTTCCTTTCGGCCTAGGGCCCCTGCGGGGCCCACGGCCCCCTGTCACGGATGCAGGTGGATTTTCATTTAAACCGTGACACTACCCAAACCCCACACCCACTAGCTTCCTAATTCATAACTCAACTAATCCAGAACACTCATCCTACTTAGAACTACATTCTATGTACTCATTAACCCTTACACAGAAAACTCAGTTTCCCAACAATAACTTCCTGGTCCAGGTATGTCATGGTTTTATGTTTGTTGGTTATTGGTATTCCACAACACAACATCATGTAGTGGGAGTGGAGTCCCATGTAACACTGGGAGTTAAAGAGTTAATGCTCCACTTCCGTGCACCTGACTGGAAGAGAAGAACTACATTCCCCAGAAGACTGTTTGCTGTTCTGTTACGATTCCTACTCAGGAAGAACACATATAAAGCTTTGGTAGGTCACCTGATGTCCCCCTTTTTGATCATCAGGCTCTCTTGCTGCTGCTCATCCCAACCACACGCCATTAATGTGAGGCCTTCAGCATTTTCAGGCATTCTTTCTCACATTTTATTTGATTTATTAGCTTCAGTTCTAATTATACTGTATTATAGTGTGTTATCTTGCATTCTGATATTATATTTAGTAAATTAGTTTCTCCTCAGATCATTGCCGCTGTTTTTAATTATTTTAGGGTCTCATGTTTCCCTTTTCTGGAGGCACAAATCTGCAGATCCCTCTGCCCTGCTAATCATGGAACTGGGCCAAACCAGCCCGTAAACCATTTGACAAGGTACTAGACGAACCGATCTGAGGCCAAACCTTACTAGACCTGGGGCTCACCAATGTGGAGGAGAGTGTTAGAGAGGTGAAGATTGGAGGCAGCCTGGGCTGCAGTGGTCATGCCCTGGTGGAGTTTGTGATCTGGAGGAATGCAGGCATGGAAAAAAAAAGAGTCAGGACCCTGAACATCAGGAAAGCAAACATCCATCTGCTCAAAGAACTGCTGGGTGGGATCTCCTGGGAAACTGTCCTTACAGCATAGGAACAGAATAGAGCTGGCAGCTCTTTAAGGTCACTCTTCTGAGAGTACAAGAGCTCTCCATCTCCCAGCAGAAGAAACTGACCAGAGGAGGTAGGTGACCGGCATGGCCGATCAAGGACCTGCAACTTAAACCGAGTGAAAAGAGGGAAATGTACAGGAAGTGGAAGCAGGGTTGTGTAGCCTGGGAAGAATATAGGTACATTGTTGGCATGTGTAGAGAAAGGATCAGGAAAACCAAGGCACAGTTGGAGCTGAACTTGGAAAGGGATGTGACAAATAACAAGAAGGGGTTCAGCAGGTACATAGGCAGATGGAGACAGATCAAGGAGAGTGTTCCCCCTCTGACAAATGAAGATGGAGAAACAGCTTCCTCAAACATGGAAAAAGCTGAGGTGCTCAATAAGTGCTTTGCCTCTGTCTTCACTGGTGGTCAGGCTTCTCCTCATGTCTGCCAGGATCATGAACCTCTAGGTGTGGGTGAGAGGAGTAGATTCCATCCCGCTTTAACAGTGGAACAAGTCTGGGACCTCCTCAAGAAACTGAACAAGTCCATTGGGCTGGATGACATGCATCCTAGGGTTCTGAGAGAGACGGCTGATGTGGTTGCCGAGACACTCTCCATGAAATCTCCAGTGACTGGAAAAAGGGAAACATTATTCCCATTTTCAAGAAAGGGAGAAAAGATGACCTGGGGAACTACAGGCTGATGAGCCTCACCTCTGTGACTGGGAAGATCACGGAGCAGATCCTCCCAGAAGCTATGTTAAGGCGCATACGAGACAAAGAGGTGATCCAGGACAGCCAGCATGGCTTCACCAAGGGCAGATCGTGCCTGACCAATCTGGTGGCCTTCTATGATGGAGTGACAGCATTGGTGTATAGGGGAAGGGTGATGAATGTCATCTATCTGGACTTCTGCAAAGTCTTTGACGTGATCCCTGACCACATCCTTCTCTCTAAATTGGAGACGTGTGGATTTGAAGGATGGACTGTTCAATGGATTAAGAACTGGTTGGATGGACGCAGCCAAAGGATTGTGATCAGCAATTCTATGTCTGGGTAGAGGCTGGTCACGAGTGATACCCTCAAGGCTCAGTCTTGGGATCAGTGCTCTTCAACATCTTTATCAATGACATAGATGATGGAATCGAGTCCAACCTCAGCAAGTTTGCAGACAACACCAATCTGAGCAGTGCAGTTGATACACTGAAGGGAAGGGAAGCCATTGTCTCGCTCCAATTTAGGAGTGAGGCAAGGTTCTTTTGATATGTTATGCCCGGCGTGAGATTAAGAAGAAAAGCATTCAAATGTTGATCCGACCAGTTTATTGGAAATAGTAGACAGCAGAGGGGATGGGGAAGGGAGAGCGGCTAATATCAAAATTGGGGTGATGAGGACGGGAAAGTAGGCAATAGAAAAGGTAGAAAAGAGCAAGAATCACGTTAAAGCGGGGAATAGTCACCTCCTGGATGCAGCAGCGACCGGTAGCACATTGTTACGTTGGTCCGGGGCAAAATAAGCGTAGGGGAGAGCAGCAGCAAAGTAGCAGGCCGAAAGCAGCAGATCGGTGCGGCGCAGAGAACGCGGTCAAAGTACCATGGTCTGAAAAAGCGGAGTCTCGGGCAGCGAGGTCTCACGGAGCAGAGTCTCGAGCAGCAATCCCAGGAGAGACAGTAGGCAACAGTAGGACGACGGTGGAGGAATCTGAGGTCAGATACCTAGATACCTAATTCCGTGGTTTGTCTGTGCCCTTTTTATACTTCTTTCCAGCCTTTGAGACATTTCGGGAAGGCTCGGGTCAGAGTCCTCTGAATTCCTCAGTAATGGCCATCTTCCTTGAGATAGGCCAACACAAAAGACCACTTAAGGGCCATTAATCAGCATCTTATCTCCCTTTCGTAGCTCCCAGACTTGTCCATCTCCTAAACAAAGGGATTTCACGAACCTTGGTTCCTGTGTGTCATCATCATCATATCATAGTCTCGTGTGGGTTGGAAGGGACCTTAGAGATCATCGAGTCCAACCCCCTGGGATTCGAGCCTCCTGTGTAGCAGAGCAGCACTTCTACCACTTGCGCCACAGGGGGATTTGAACCCAGGGCCTCCGGTGTTGCAACGCGGCATTCCTACCACTTGCGCCACCAGTCTCAAAGGGAGTCCTGGAACCTTGGCCAGGACTTGCCTGAACTTGTCCATTACAGCAAACTTTGAGACAGTAATGTAAAAAGCATGGCCTCTTACAGCCATCCAGTGGGACCTCGACAGGCTGGAGATGTGGGCCTGTGTGAAGCTAATGAGGTTCCATAAGGCCAAGTGCAGGGTGCTGCACTTGGATCAGGGCAATCCCAGGCATTTATACAAACTGGGAGAATACCTCCTTGAGAGCAGCCCTGTGGAGAAGGATATGGGGGTCCTGGTGGACGAGAAGATGGACATGAGCCAGCAGTGCGCTCTTGCATCCTGGAAGGCCAACTATATCTTGGGCTTCATTAAAAGAGGAGTGGTCAGCAGGGAGAGGGAGGTGATTGTCCCCCTCTACTAGGTTCTTGTGAGGCCCCATCTGGAGTACTGTGTTCAGGCCTGGGGCCCCCAGTACAAGAAAGATTGAGCTCTTGGAATGAGTCCAGAGGAGGACCACTAAGATGATCAGAGGGCTGGAGTACCTCTACTATGAGGAAAGGTTGAGGGGACTGGGATTGTTTAGCTTGGAGAAGAGAAGGTTCTGGGGAGACCTCATTGTGGCCTTTCAGTATTTCAAGGGAGTATGTAAACAGGAGGGGAAATGGCTGTTTATGTGGGTGGATAGTGATAGGACAAGGGGGTATGCTTTTAAACTGAGATGGGAGGTTTAGGTTAGATATTAAGAGGAAGTTTTTCACTTAGAGGGTGGTGAATTACTGGAGCAGGTTGCCCAAGGAACTTGTGGATGCCTCATCCCTGGAGGCATTCAAGGCCAGACTGGATGTGGCTCTGGGCCGCCTGGTCTAGTGGTTGGTGACCCTGCCCTTGGCAGGGGGCTTGAAACTAGATGATCATTATGGTCCTTTTCAACCCAGGCCATTCTATGATTCTATGCCTACTGAGCTCTATTTAACACTATTCAGCATCATCAGGGGAAGAGAATACCTCTGGATCTGGCAACAATGCAACAGACCCTCCAACTCCTGCGACAGACTCTGAGGCAGCTCCAATTCCTGCAACTGATCCTGTGGTTGCTCCAAATGTTGCAAAAGACGCAACTGTCATTCCAACCCTTGGAATGAGCCCTGTGTTTGTTTTTGCTATGGGTCCTGTGGATGTTCCATGTACTGAAATTAAAAAAAAAAAAAAAAAAAAAGTTCCTCCTGAGGGAGGTGAACCATGCCCAGAGGTACAGTTCTGTAGTTGTTCCAACCCCTGCAATGAGCCGTGTCTGCTTCAGCTTCTGTGACAGGTCCTCTGTTTACTCCAAATCCTATAACAAGCCCTGCAGCTGCTTCAACTCCCATTATGGGCCCTGCAGTTGTTCTGACTTTTTTGACATACTCTGTGGTTACTCTAAAAAAAAAAAAGGAGCACTTCATGAATTGGCATTCCATCCTTGTGCAGAGGTTGTGCTAATCTCTGTATTGTTGCAATTTTAGTATATGTGCTGCTGGAGGGAGGGCAGGCCCTGCAGGTGCCACAACCCTCACAACCAGTCCTGTGATCACTCCAATCCCTGTGACAAGCACCACAGTTCAATCAGAGAATCAGCCAGTGTCAGTATCAGTTTAGCAAAGAGAAGATGATAAGTTCAAAGAAGATGATGAAGATAGAGTGGGGCCATCACAAAAGCAGAAGGAAGAGACAGAAATCATCTGACTTCTAACACTGAGTGAGCTGCAAGATTTGTGAAAAGATTACAACTATTGCTCAGGAGAGAACATTGCCACCTGGCTGCTCCGGTGCTGGGATGGTGGGGCCGGTAGATTGGATTAGTGGTCAGTGCAGTCAAGCAGCTGGGATCTCTTTGTCATGGTTTTATGATCATCAGTATTCCACATCATCACATCATGTAGTGTACTGGGAATTAAAGTGTTAATGCCCCAGGTCCACACAGCAAAGAGAAGAAACTATGTTCCCCAGAAGACTGTTTGCTGTGCTGATATAATTCCTGCACAGGGAGGAACGCATATAAGGCGGTGGCGGGTCATCTGACATTCTCTCGCTTTACTTCAGCTTTTCTCTTCACCTCTCTTCTCCTTCACTGCTGCCTTTCCTGACTGCGCAATTACTGTAAGGCCTACAGCTTTCAGATACTCTCTCAGTATATCTGATTTATTGGCTTCAATTCTAATTATCTTGCATTCCAATACCATATTTATTAGTTTGTTTCTCCTCAGATCGTTGCTGCTGTTTTTTTCTAATTATTTTGGAGTCCCCTGTTTCCCTTCTCCGGAGGCGTGGATTTTGCAAAATCCCTCTGCCCCACTAGTCATGGAACTGGGCCGAACCAGCACACAAACCTACACTCTTTCTAGAGATAGTGGCATTGACAAAGCAGTCGGAAAAGAGATACAGTCTTTCAGCTTATGGAGGTAACTCTTTGTCAGCCGTGAAGGAAATATATCCCTTCAAGGAAGACCTAGTATTTAACCCATGCAATGGACCACCATGTGTGCCCCGGTGGCGCAAGTGGTAGGAATGCCGCATTGCAACACCGGAGGCCCGGGGTTCGAATCCCCCCTGTGGCGCAAGTGGTAGAAGTGCCGCTCTGCTACACAGGAGGCTCGAATCCCGGGGGGTTGGACTTGATGATCTCTAAGGTCCCTTCCAACCCGCACGAGACTATGATACTATGATATGATACTATGAAGAAAGGTACCCAGTACTTGAGGGAACTAGCTGTGGTAGAGATGATGTATAAAATTAACTTGGATGATAATATCAACTCCCAAGATCCAGACAACATGATATGTATATGACCTATGTGGCAGAGTTGTATGAAATGCAACATCATCATATGCCAGCACCCTGGCAGGAGTGAACTGGGAAGATAACAAAAGACCAGTGCTAGATGAAATGGCTACCTCAACAATATGAAGATAGTCTCTCTTCCTCCCTACAGGTCTGTGTCTCAGCTGTGAAGAAACTGGTTCAATGGCTCAAATTAAAAAAAAAAAACCAAAAAAACAACAAAAACCTGTTTAAATGGTACCTCCACCTGTACAAAATAGTATTTCATCCATTAAAAACACACATTCCTCTGCTCAAGAGAGAAGATATAGTACGTACGCACTATGTAGCATCGTGTGGTTTTACCTGCATGTCCATGGAGAGGATATAAGGAAGTAGGATGGAAAACCCACATCAAATCTACAGGCAAAGGTATGTGAGTTGCAAAGGAAAGCAAACACAAAAGAGGATCCTTCCAGGAAAATGGCAACTCCAGTTTCCAGCGGGTAGTTCTCCAGACAGAGAAAATGGTCCTATCTTATCTCTGAGGTTGACAATGAGCCTTCATGTTCCCATACACAAGAGATAAGAAATTAATACAATAACCAGAACTAGAGGGGCACAGCATTCAACCAGGTGGAAGAAAGGGACAACTGGGATTATTGAAGTGTCTGGATTTCATGGCTCGGCACATCAGAAACACAGAAATATGAGGCCCTAGTAGACATTGATACACAATGTATTCAAAAGCTATCAAGTTATAAAGGGGTAAAACCCATTTGTATTTCTGGAGTGACAGAAGGATCCCAAGAGTTTACCGTATTTGAGGCCGAAGTGAGCCTAACTGGAAATGAGTGGCAAAAGCACTTCATTGCAATTATCCCAGAGGTTTTGTGCATCCTTGATATAAATTATCTCAGGAGAGGGTACTTCAAGAACCCAAAAGGATACTGGTGGGTTTTCAGTATAGCTGCCTTGGAGATGGAGGATATTAAGCAGCTGTCCATCTTGCCTGGTCTCTCAGACAACCCTTCTGCTGTGGGGTTGCTAATAGTAGAAGAACAGCAGGTGCTAACTGCTACTATTGTAGTGCACCATTGCGCTAAGACTCCCTAATTCCCATTCATCAGCTGATCAGCCAACTGGAGAACCAAGGAGTAATCAGCAAGACTCGCTCACCCTTTAATGGTCCCATATGGCCAGTGCGAAAGTCCAATGGAGAGTAGAGTCTAACAGTGAACTAGCATGGCCCAAAGAGCTGGGAAGGAACAGGACAGCTGACTTAAACTATCCAAAGGGATATTCCATACCATATGATATCATGCAGAAGGAGTTTTGAAGGGGATAGGACTTCATCTGGTTCTTTTCTGCTGCTTGGGAGGATAGCTGAGTATCAGTTGGCAGGTAGTAAGCTTGTGCATCACTTATTGTATACATTCATATATGTATATATATTTGTCATCATTATTATATTTTTCCTTTTCTCCTCTATCTTAGTAAATGGTTTTATCTCAACTCACAAGTTCTACTCTTTTTATTTTTACCGATTCTCTCCCCAGTCTCACTGGAAAGGAGGGGGAGTGAGCAAATGACTGTGTGGTACTCAGTCACCTGTCAGGTTAAACTACAACACTGGTGCATTTCAGCAGTGGAGAGAACGACAGTGGGTCATGTCTGCTGCTGCAGAATTTTACAAGCACAGCATGAAGGCTCTTGTTCATCGCTAGTGAAAATGCATAACTAATGGTAACGACTATTATGAAAACTAGTGTTTTGTAAATCACAAATTAATGAAGAAGCAACGGATTGGTGAATGGAGCTGTGGCCGATGAGACGACCAAACAGAGTCAGCCAAGCATCTTCCAGCCAGACCCAGTCCTTCACCAGAAAACAACAACCAAGAGATACACATGTAAAAGAACTAAGACTCGGGGCAGGGGGGGATGTCAATCATTCTGGGAACTCATTGTAATAATCCAACCTTTTCTTGGAGAGCTAATGCATATATAAGTAGTTTGCCTTTCTTGCCCTCCATTATGCATGCTAGGTGGGAATACCCCCTCTGCATCTGGCACGTGTGCAGCACTGATTAAACATACCTGCTTTGTAACTACTCTGGTTATAGAGTTTGATTTCCCCACATAAATTTGGCAAGCCAGCCAGGAGACTCTTTGCTGGGCTGTGGGGCTGGTCAGCCCAGGGGACGCTTCTGGCACACCCTCAGAGATTCTCGGAGAAGACTCCCCCAGGCCAACACATCCACTGCAGAGCAGAGAAAGAGCCCTGTCTACAGACAAGGTATGTTAGGAATGGGGAACTTGTAAGTCGTGAGGAGACGTCCTACACGGGGTATGAAGGAGCATATGTTACCCCTGAGGAACGTGAGCTCACGGGTAAGATTGTAGGCTAGGGTGGGAAGGATCCTTGGGGGAGCTCCCACTAGGGCCCATAGGTTCGAGGGAACCTACAGGAACTGGACAATCAGTAATTCAAACTCTCGTAATCCCAGGAGGGAGTTTGGAGCAAATGTCCAAATAGTTTTTATTTTCTTCTTTCAATTCTCTGGCCAGTAGTAGGAATTACAGTACTAATTGCTGTAATCGCTCAGTGCTTATGCTGCAAAAATGCTTCATACAGGATTCTTACTGGGATTAAATGCTTTTGTTGTAAAAATGTTACTTGTGAAATTCCATTCCCTATTTAAAATACTCTTGTTTTGCTGGGGGAAGTTGGTTATGTCTTGACTTGCACCTTGGGGGAGATTATTGGAGGTGGGAGGCTCGGTAGTCCCTCCAGTAGTTTGTACATGGCCTACGGATATTGTGGTCAACATTCCAATCTTTATTGCTAAAGGGACCCCCATCATGTCCCTATTGCAGATCAAGACATCCTTTGGTGCCTGATATAGTTATGCAGCCACAGATATCTGAGCAAAGGGTGTGGTACAGGCAGCTGGGCCTTTCCCTGGTATGAGCTGAAGTGTTGACCCAGGATAGGAATATGGCCTATATCTTGCCCTGGAGGGTAGACCTTCCCCTCCTAGTACCCCTGAAACATATGTTTTACTCTCCCTGAGTCTGTGAGCCTCCAGGACCATGGAAGGAACAAAATATCCCCAAAGTTTTCCAGTGTTGCTGCCACATCATGTGTAATACCCAGTGATGGTCTACATGGGACCGATGAAACATAGATAGACTTGCACCTCATGATTACACGCCTCCAGTAACACCACCAAGTGCTAGCCCATACAAGAGCATGAACCTTCACCAGTCATCACTCATCTTAAACTATGTCAACATACATCACGATGGAAAATTGCATAAGCGTTGCAATGTGTCGGATCTCTGTAAAGAGGAAAAGCTTACCCTTTAGTCAACCTAATCATTGGTTCATGCTGTGAACGGGTGGAGTGTATGGGAAACTGTTGATCAGAGCCTGAACGTCTGATTGACCACATGAGGCAAGCAATGAGTCGGCAGTGGGAGCACAAGTGAAGGCAATACAGCTGTGCTATGGGAAGGGGTGGAGCCTGGCTCCACCTCTCCTAGATTCCATTTAAGGACTGACTGCCACTGAGGAAGTATCAGTCACTGGTGTTGTTGTTTTGTGGGGCTGTGCTGTAGGTTTCCAATATTTGTGAGTTTTTCATTTGTGTTTGGTTAGCTTTCTGTTGTCTTTAAACGAATTGTTCCACTTGGGAACAATATAAGAATGTAGTCAGGGACTGCAGAGATGCGACCAGGAAGGCCAAAGTCCACCTGGAGTTGAATCTAGCTAAGGAGATAAAGAATAATAAAAAAGGCTTTTTTAAATACGTTAACAGCAAAAGGGAGGCTAGGGAGAATGTGGGCCCCATACTAAGTGAGGGGGGCGTTCTGGTAACGAGGGATGCTGAGAAGGCGGAAATACTGAACGCCTTCTTCGCTTCTGTCTTTAGTGAAAGGGCTCTCCCTCAGGAATCCAAGACCCTGGAGGTTGATGAGAGAGTCCAGGGAATGGGAGATTTCCCTTTAGTCAGGGAAGAGGTGGTCCGTGAGTGCCTAGGAAACATTAAGGTCCATAAATCCATGGGACCTGATGGGGTGCATCCGCGGGTGCTGAGAGAGCTGGTGGAGGTCGTTGCTGAGCCACTCTCTGTAATCTATAAGAAGTCATGGAGAACTGGGGAGGTGCCTGAAGACTGGAGGACGGCCAATGTCACTCCAGTCTTCAAAAAGGGCAAGAAGGAAGACCCAGGTAACTATAGGCCAGTCAGCATCACCTCTGTCCCCGGGAAGGTGATGGAACAGCTTGTGCTGGATGCCATCTCCAGACAACTGGGTGATAAGGAGGTTATCAGGAGTACCCAGCATGGGTTCACCAAGGGGAGGTCATGCTCGACCAACCTGGTGGCCTTTTATGAAGATGTCACTAGCTGGGTGGACAGGGGGAGGGCGGTAGATGTAGTCTACCTTGATTTCAGTAAGGCTTTTGATACTGTCCCCCATGACATCCTTATAACAAAGCTGAGGAAGTATGGGATAGATGAGTGGACGGTGAAGTGGGTCGAGAATTGGCTGACTGGCAGAGTGCAGAGGGTTGTCGTTGGTGGTGCAGTGTCTGGCTGGAGGCCTGTAACTAGCGGCATCCCCCAGGGGTCTGTACTGGGTCCGGTCTTGTCCAACATCTTCATCAATGACCTTGATGAGGGGATAGTGACCACCCTCAGCAAGTTTGCTGATGACACGAAGTTGGGAGGATTGGCTGACACACCTGAAGGCTGTGCTGCCATTCAGCGAGACCTGGACAGGCTGGAGAGCTGGGCAGTAAGAAACCGGATGAGGTTTAACAAAAGCAAGTGTAGAGTCTTGCACCTGGGTAGAAATAATTGCATGCACCAGTACAGGCTGGGGGAAGACCTGCTGGAGAGGAGCTCTGCTGAGAGGGACCTGGGCGTCCTGGTGGACAACAGATTAACCATGAGCCAGCAGTGCGCCCTTGTAGCCAAAAAAGTCAATGGCATACTGGGGTGTATTAAAAAGAGCGTGTCCAGCAGGTCGAGGGAGGTGATCCTCCCCCTCTACTCTGCCCTGGTGAGGCCTCATCTGGAATATTGTGTCCAGTTCTGGGCTCCCCAGTACAAAAAAGACAGGGACTTCTTGGAGAGAGTCCAGCGGAGGGCCACTAAGATGGTGAAGGGCCTGGAGCATCTCCCCTATGAGGAGAGACTAAGGGAACTGGGTCTGTTTAGCCTTGAGAAAAGAAGGCTGAGAGGGGACTTGATCCAGGTTTATAAATACCTGAGGTGTGGGAGCCATAGTGGTGAGTCTGGTCTCTTTTCAGTAGTGCGTGGGGACAGGACTAGGGGTAATGGGATGAAAGTACAGCATAGGAAGTTCCGCACGAATGTGCGGAAGAACTTCTTTACAGTGAGGGTGACGGAGCACTGGAACAGGCTGCCCAGGGAGGTGGTGGAGTCTCCTTCTCTGGAGATATTTAAGACCTGCCTGGACGCCTACCTGTGTGATGTGGTGTAGGGAGCCTGATTTGGCAGGGGGGTTGGACTCGATAGTCATCTCTAGAGGTCCCTTCCAACCTCTACAATTCCGTGATTCTGTGATTCTGTGAATTGTCTGTTTAATCTCTGGTTATTTGTTGGTTGTTTGGTGTGTCCTTGCATTTAGAATGGAAATAAGAAGTAGAAGAAGATCCCGGTGAGTCCATTATAAATTAAAAATTAAGTGTCCTTGGAATTGGGCATGAAGCTGTGATTTTCTCTTACAGTTCATGTTATGTTAAGAAGGGGTGGTAAATGGAGAAAGGTTGCATACACGGATATGTTTTTGACTCTTTGTAATCATCTCAAGTGGTAATGGGACTGTGGTATGATGGCACCCCAAGGTCTGATGGTTTTAGCACTAAAAAAGGAAAAGAGAAGTGGAAGTAACAGCAAAAATAAATTATGTAGCATGACCAGATTTTATAATTGAGTGCTTTAATCATAAGTCTAAGTACTGGCTGTTCATGGAATCTAAGGAACCATATTGTTTGATTTGTGTTTTTTTTTAAGTGAATGGGGCAAGCTGTTTTAATGCTTTAAGAAAGCATTGTTAATGGAAGTGTAATTGAGGGCATGAATAGTGTGTGAAAGCAAAAGGATTAAAGAATGAGTTTATTTGCACTGGTGTGAGAGCAACCCCACTGCACTGCCCCTCTGCAAGTAGAACTCTGAGTGTGAGTGATAGTTGGGGTCAGAGACTGTTGTTCTAAACAGTATTACTTGTGAAGGGGGTTGTAGGGGATGGGGCACTGGAAGTGAGAAAAGCTTTTGTCTGCAGAGATCTAGGGAACTTGAAATCCCTGTGTTAGCATTGGAAGCCTCTGAAGGGGAGGAGGCGAAGCTGAAATGTTAGTAGTCTATGTAATGAGTTTGGAGAGTGGAAAAAAGTTTTGGGAGAGATGCATGCTGAGGAAAGCAAAAATGAGCAAGGTGTAACAGGAATGTAAGGACTGAAGGGAGGTGAGTGATATTGAAAAGCTGATATAGCTGATTGAGGAACAGAGGTAGTAAGTAGCAGCTGCCACTGGGAAGAACTATCCTGTTGCTGCACTAGAGTAAGGCTGAAGGACCCGGGGGGGGGGGAGGCTCAAACTGCAGGAAAATTGGGCACTGGTGGAGAAGTTGTACCATGCTAAGTGAGAGAGAAGAGTCTCTGATCACAGAAGCTTAATGATGGGAACCCAGGAACTTTACCCTAGCAGATCCACTGTTGAAACTGCAGGTAGGGAGCAGGGTAAAGACGTTCATTTTCTGGTGGATATGGGTGCCTCTTACTACCCGTAGATGGATTTTTTTAATTTTTTTTTTTTTTAAACATAGTAGGAGCTACTGGTAAACAAAAAGAAGAAGAAACTTACATTTTGGTATCAGTTAAATACAGGCTTGTGGAACATGTAGGAATAAGTAAATTCTCTTACGTGCCAGGTTCTCCAAAACCATAACTCAGGCAAGACTTATTAGAACAAATGGATGCAGAGATGAAATTCAATAAAACTGGAGCTAAGGGTCAAAAAATATCAGATGACTGAAAATTGTAAGTCTGGCTTTAACGCAAACTGGGTAAAATAATGTTGCACCCCAGAAGTTACAGAAATCTTAAATCAGGTATACTTAGGAGCGTGGGTATCAGAGATGCCTGGCAGGGCCAGTCCAGTCAGGGTAAAGCAGTGCCCTTTGAGGATATGAGAATGTAGAAGGATAAAAGAAATAATAGCTAACTTTTTGGAACTTGGATTACTAATTGAATGTGACTCTGATTACAGCACCCTGATCTTGCAGATGGAAAACTGTACCAAGCTATATCACATGCTATCCAAGACATGAGGGCAAGTAATAGAATTGTTGAATGTATACACCCAGTAATGGCAAATCCATGCACTTTATTAACCAAGTTAAGGAATGACTAGGTGGAGTTTGCCTTCTGGATTTGAAGGCTGTCTTATTTTGTCTGGTTTTGCCAAAGGAAGACTGAAGTTATTTGCCTTTGAATAGGAAAATCCCAATATGGGGAAGAAAAGACTCGGTTAACCTGGACAGTGTTACCCAGGGTTGTGAGAACAGACCAATGATTTTTGAGAACTGGTCAACTCATGAGCCTGAGACTTGGGTTTCTACATCCCAGGGTGGAACTTTACTGCAGTATGTGGATGCCACAGCAACAAAAGAGGACTGTGTGCAATAGATGGAGTTTGCTGAATTTCTTGGTTTAAATAATTATCGAATTATCAAGTTTCACAACAGAAAGCACAAATAACTCAGCAGCAAGTGATGTATCTGGGATATGAGATTACAGCTGGACTTTGAACCTTAAGGGCTGCCAGGGAAGATGCCATCTGCCAAACCCCTGAGCTGGAGATTGCTAAGGGACTCCGTACATTCCTAGGAATGACAGGATGGTGCCAACTGTGGATATACAGATATGGACTGTTGGTAAAGCCTCTTTATGCACTTTTGTAATTGTATCCAAAGAATATTATATGGAATGGGGTGGCAAGGAGGGCATTCCACCAGCTGAAACAAGAACTCATGAAGGCCTCTGCTTTGAGGCTACCAGACACGACTAAACCTTTCTGGATGTTCTTGCATGAAAAATGAGGAATAGCCTTGGGAGTCCTTGCCCAGAACCTTGGACCCTATCGAAGGGCAGCGGCACACTTCTACAAACAGCTTGATGATGTGAGTAAGGGATGGCCAAAGTGCCTGAGGGTGGTGGCTGCACTAGTGCTCAATATTCAAGAAGCCTGTAAATTTACGCTGAGACAAAAAATAACAGTTTTAATATCTCATACAGTGTCTAATGTACCGGTGGTAAAAGGTACCAATCTACCAAAGAGTGTGGCTGTTATACATTGTAAAAGACGTCAGAAAGGTAACACTGTACAGGAAACTGTAAATGAGATGGTGGATCAGGTGATAGAACAGGCAGTTGAAGAAGGTTTTAATTCCAGACTGTAAATTTAAAATCTGTGTTATGGTTTTATAATTTTGTTATCGGTATTCCACGTCATAACATCATGTAAAGTGCGGGGATTTAAAGACTTAATACTCCAGTTCTGTGGACTAACAACTTTCTAGATACCTGGTTCTCAGAAGAGAAGAATTACATATTCCTGGGGACGTCACGGTCAGAGAGGAAGATAAGACACAGGATCTTGCTTGCTGCCTGGCAGTGTGTGGGTGTGCTCCCCAGCTGTGCGCCTTCAGCAAAAATGTAGGCCTTTAGGTTTTTGGACGCTCTCTCTGATTTTATTAGCCTCCATTTCAATTATATTGTATTATATTGTTATCTTGCATTCCGATATCATATTTAGTAAAATTAAGTTTTCCTCCTTAGATCATTGCTGCTGTTCTGTTTTTGGGCTGAGCTCCCATCTCCCTACCCTTCCCTTTTTCCTGCCCACAGGCCTGCTGCCCCCTGTCACGGGCACAGATTGATCTAGATAACTCCATGACAGCCTCTGAACCCAAGTCAGAACTTGTAAAATATTCTTGAGAGGATAGGACTCTAATGATTTAGAAGGGAAGAGGGCAAGCTGACAGATGGGTGTACGCCCAGATGGACACATTATTATGCCCTTTAGTATGTTATAGAAATTGGTTCTAAGGGTAGATAAGAAAATATACTGGGTGAACAAACACTACAGAGTAAGATCCTAGTACCAGGAACAGGGTAGAAGTGGGCCTATTAGGAAAGAGAACCTTCCAGGGCAACAGTAGCAAATGGATTTCTTGGAACTCCCAAGGAAAGGGGGGTAGCACTATATGTTGGTACTAACTGATATCTTTTTAGGGTGGCCAGAGGCATTCCCTTGTATAACTAATAAGGCACATGAGATAACTAAAGTATTGTTACGGAGGGGTTTCTTGTGGTTGTTTGGGGACAAGATAGCTCAGAAAATGGTACCGATAAATTGGAAAGGACGTTGCCTAGGAGGATTTTTAATGCCTCCTACAAGCATCCATCCAAAAGAACTCCTGTCAGGTATAGTGAGAACTATGTGGGACCCAGTAATATTAACTAAGGATTCCTCAGGACATTATAAGTTCCTTGGTGCAATCCTCCCAATCTGAGGAATTGCAGATCTCCAGAGTGCGATATTAAATATCTCAAAAGCAATGGAAGATACTGAGAATGCAACTGTGGATGCTATAACAGCTGACCAAACAGAAGTTAGCTCTCTTAGCATGGTAGTGTTACAGAATCAAATGGCCTTAGACTCACTAACAGCTGAAGAAAGGGGAGTGTACATGATTGTCAGTCAGTCTTGTGCTTATGTAGACAAGACCCACAGAGTAGAAACAGATTTGCAGACTATATGGGAAAAATCCCTGGTAGTTCACATGATAACCCAATAAAAATCACTGGCTGATTCCTCGGGAATTTGGGACACTTTGACAGGCTGCTTGCCTGATATAAAACGGCTAAAACATCTCCTTGTTGGAGGAGGAGTTGTTGTAGTAGTGATCCTAGTGCTAATGCTTTAGTATGTTGTGTACTGAATGGTTTGTATGGTCTGGGAAAAACATTTTAGAGTCCTATGAACAGTGGAAACAACATCAGCTCCATCAGCATATAGAAAAGGGGAAGTATTTCCAGGGTGAATCTTAATGAGAATGGGATAATCTAGTAAGGGAGGATAACCTTGCTAGATTGAAGAAAAGGGGTGAACTGAGTGAAGTAAAGTATGTTACTTTAAAAGTTATGTGCCTTCATGGGGTGCTGAATTGGCAGCTGTGGGTTTGACCTTGCTTAGCCAGGTTCCTTGCTAAGTTGATAACAGATGCTTTTCTACTGACTTAGACAATTAGTTCAGGCTCCTTTTTTTTTTTTTTTTTCTTCCAAATAATATTGTTAGCTCTCCTATCTCTGGAATGCAAGGCTGTAGACTAGGATAGTAAACCACAATTTAACGAAGCAGACGATTGGTGAATGGAGTTGTGGCTGATGAGATGACCAAACAGAGCCAGCCAAGTGTTCTCCAACCTGACCCAGACCTTCATCAGAAAGACCACCAAAAAACCAAGAGATACACATGTATAAAAGAACTGAGTTGGGGCAGGGGGCATGTCAATCATTCTGGGAACTCATTGTCATAATCCAGCCTTTTCTTGGACAGCTAATGCATATGTAAGTAGCTTGTTCTTTATGTGTGTGTCTTTCTTGCCCTACATTATGCATGCTAGGTGGGAATACCCCCTCTACATCCCATGTGTGTGCAGTGCTGAATCAGCATACCTGTGTTATATCTACTCTGTGGTTATAGAGATTAATTTCCCCATGTCACTATGAAATAACTCCTTGCCAAATTCAGGCCAGCTGTCCTTCAGCTGTGGCCAGCTGTGTTCAGGCAGCTGGTTCTGCTCCCTACATCTGCACCATAAATGCAGCGGCTCTTCCGCCCAGTGGCCTGGCCCCAGGCATGCAACCATTGTGAAGCAGCAACCAAAATGTGTGTGATATTAACACTGACTCAGCTGAAACCAGGACAATATCCATCCATTATTCCATGCAATTTATATTATTCTTAGGTCCTACACTTTCCAATACATTCCAATTAATTATATAGTTGTAATTTCTATATTCTATGGATCATCTCTCTAAATTGTCCATAGCGTTCATTTGTCATAAAAGTCCTTCAGGGCGAGAGAGACATTGCATGGTGCTGGATTGTTGCATGGTTTTGCTCTATCAACCAGTCTGATCTGGTTTGGAGAAAAAGGTCAGAATTCATTCTTCTTTAATGTGAGTGATTCTTACTGTAATGTAACTGATAAGGAACATAACAATCATAGTAGAGATTATATGCAGTATTGCATAAATCAAATTATTGGCTATTCTCACCCAACATCAAATCCCCTTGAGGTACACACTGGACTTCCCCATCCTCCTGCATTACCCAGCAAGGGCATTCAGGTTCTTCTGTGCCTTTATGTCCAAGAAGGCTCATGGTATTCTAGGGCACATCAAGAAGAACATGGTCAACAGGTCAAGGGAGGTCATCCTCCCCCTCTACTCTGCCCTGGTGAGGCCACATCTGGAATAGCGTGTCCAGTTCTGGGCTACTCAGTTCCAAAAAGACAGGGATCTTCTTGTCATGGTTCTATGACTTTTGATTATCAGTATTCCACATCATAACATCATGTAGTGTATTGGGAGTTAAAGTGTTAATGCTCCAGTTCCAGGTACCGCCTGGAAGAGAAGAACTACATTCCCCAAGGGGCTTTGTGGTCAGAGAGGAGATATAACTCCTGGCAAGGTCACCTGATCAGTCTTTTCGTCACCCTTCTCCTTCGCCTCTCCTCGCTGCTGCCCATCCTAACTGCACGCATCACTTCAATATTACTGTAAGGCCTACAGCTTTCAGATATTCTTTCATTATATTTGATTTATTAGCCTCAATTTTAATTATATTGTATTATAGTGTGTTATATTGCACTCCAATACAATATTTAGTAAATTAGTTTGTTTCTCCTCAGATCATTGCCGCTGTTTTTAATTATTTTGGGGTCCCCATTTCCCTTTTCCATAAGTGCAGATTTTGCGAAATTCTTCTGCCCCACTAGTTACGGAACCAGGCCGAACCAGCCCGTCAACCGTTGACACTTCTAGAGAGAGTCCACTGGATGGCCACAATGATTAGGAGCCTGAAACATCTCCTGTCTGAGGAAAGGCTGAGAGATCTGGGACTGTTCAGTTTGGGGAAGAGAAAACTGAGGGGGGATCTCATCGTTAATAAATACCTAAAGTGCAGGAGTCAAGTGGATGGGGCAAGACTTTTCTCAGTGTGTGCAACAACAGAACAAGGAGCAATAGGCAAAAACAGGAGCACAGGAAGATTCAAACAAACACAAGGAAGAACTTCTTAACTGTCAGAGTAGCAAAGCACTGGAACAGGAATCCCAGAGAGGCTGTGGATTTTCCTTCTCTGGAAGTATTCAAGACCTGTCTGGACACTTTCCTGTGTGACCTACAGTAGGGCACTTGCTTTAGCAGGGTGGTTGGATCATAAGATCTCTAGAGGTCTCTTCCAACTGCTACAATTCTGTGAAAACAATCCCACAGATGGGTTTGCCACTGCCTGAGGCAGGAATAACCCAGACTGTCGTGCCCAGCATGTTTTTCATTTCTTTTACAGGAGCTTTATCACCTTCTATAGTACGGAAGAGTTTTGACTGGGCAGGACCAGCTTGATTAGCAGATCCCTGAGTGTTGACTAACCAGGTTGCCTTTGTGTCCCAATGTTTGAATGTCCCAGCACCCATTGCTCTCAGTGTAAACAGTCCACTGTATGGTTCAATTTTTCCAGAAGTTGGTGCATGATAAGGAATGAGATACACCCACTCAACACTATGCTCTTTGGCCCAGGTATCTATGAGGTTTCAGAAATGATTCCCATTGTTTAACTCAGTTATTTCTGGGGTGCCCTGTCACCACAAGACTTGCTTTTCAAGACCCAGGATAGTATTTCAGGCAGTGGCATGGAGCACAGAATATGTTTCCAGTCATACTCTGATTGCTTCCACCATAGTAAACACATGGTGCTTGTCATGGCAGGTTTGTGAAAGTGTGACATAGTCAACCTTCCAGAACTATCCATATTTATATTTCAGCCATTGCCCTTCATACCAAAGAGACTCTCCCTCACCCTCCCTCTCCACTGACTCTCTACCTCCCTCTCCTGCTCCTTTGTCTTCCTTCCTTTCCTCCTCCCCATCTCTCCCTCCCTCTACCTTTCCCTTCCAATTCCCTCCTCTGCCCCTTTCTCTCCCTCTCCCCCATGCCTCTCACTTCCTCTCCCTCACCCCATCTCTCTCTTCCTCTTCCCCCCAGCCTCTCTCCCTCCCTCTACCCCTCCTCCCATCTCACTCTACTTCCTTCCCCCATCCCTCTCCCCTAGTCTCTCTTCCTCCTTCTCCCCCTCCCTCCCTATCCCCTCCTCTGCTCCTTTCTCTCTCACATCATTTCCTCCCTCTCAGTCGTCAGTCTCACCCTTTTTCTCTACCTGTAACACTCAATCCCCCATCACTCTCTCTCTCTCCCTCTTGCCTCTATCTCTTTTTGTCTCCCTCCCAGCACTCTCTTCCAGCTCCCTTTCTCACTTTCCTTCTTGTCTCTCTCTCCATCCCGTCTCTCACTCTCATTCTCTCTCTCTCACCCTCTCCCTCCCAGCTCTCTGCCTTTCTGACTATCGTACTCCTGTCTCTCTCTCTCTCTCACTAGCTCCCTCCCAGCTCTTGCTCTCTCTCCTTCTCTGTCATTGTTTTATGACTTCTGTTATCAGCATCCCACATCATAACATCATTTAGTGCACCGGGAGTTAAAGAGTTAATGCTGCAGTTCCGTGGATTGTGGATAGTTCCAGGTACCTGGTTCTCAGAAGAGAAGTACATACTACATACCCCAGAGGACTTCACATTATTTGTGTTTCCCTTTTCCATTTAGAGGGAAAAGATAAAAAGCTATTCGCAGATTACTTTCTCCCTTTTTGATAATCTGTCTCGTCTCTGTTGCAGGTGCCATCTTGTCACAACATTACAGTAAGGCCTTCGGCTTTCGGACACTCTCTCATTTTATTTGATTTATTAGCTTCAATTCTAATTATATCGTATTATATTGCATTATAGTGTTATCTTGCATTCTTATATCTTATTTAGTAAATTAGTTTGTTTCTCCTCAGATTTTGTTTTTAGATCCATCTCTCTACCCTTTTCCCTTTTTTTTCCCTTTTTCCCTTTCCCGGGGCATGGGTCTGTGGGTCCCCTCACCCTGCTAGTCACAGAACCAGGCCAAACCAGCCCATAAACCATTGTCATTATCTTTCCTAAATCTCTGTCTCATTAACACTCTCCCTCCTGGCTTCATTTCTTTCTCATTCTCCTTCTTGTCCCTCTCTCTCTTCCCCTCCCTCCTGGTTATTTCTCCCTCCCTTCTTGTCACAGGCATAGATTGATCTAGATAACTTCGTGACACTTCCTCTGTTCTCTTCCTAGCTCTTTCTCACATATTCTCCCTCCCTCCCTCCCTCTCTGCTCTCTGTCATGCTCTTTCTCCCTTCTTCCCTTCCTCCCTCCCACTTTTCTGTCTTACTCATTTCTTCATCCCTTCCTCCCTCCTGGCTTTCTGTCTCGCTCCCTTCCACCCTGCCTCCCTCTCTCCTAGCTATCTGTCTCGCCCTTTCTCCCTCCCTCCCTCCAAGCTCTGTCTCGCTCTTTTCCTCACTCCATCCCTCCATCCCATCTCCGTCTCTCATTTCTCCCTTCCACCCTCTCTCCCTTCCTCCCAGCTCTTTGTCTCGCCCTGACATGGTTTTGTAATTTTGTAATTTTGCTATCAGTATTCCACATCATAACATCATGTCAAGTATGGATACTTCTATTGAATGTGCAGTCCACAGAAGAAGACTACATATCCCAGAGAACAACAGGGGTAACAATAAGTCACGGGACCAGGACTCTATATAATCTCGTTTCCAGGCTGGAGTGCCCTCCTTCTTCTCTCGAACTTCTCAGAGAGTGGGAAGCGTTCCAGCCGTGTCGCCTAAAGTTCACAGTAGGCCAATCGGTTTTCTGGGACTCTCTCTCTCTGTTTCGTTCGATTTGTTAGCCTCAATTATATTATATTGTGTTATCTTGTATTTCGATATCATATTTAGTAAAATAAGTTTTTCCTCCTTAGATTGTCGCTGTTTTCTCCAATCCCCTTTTCCCCCTCCTTTCCGGGCCCCAGGGGGGGGGCCCACGGGGTGGCTTCCCCTGTCACGGGCATAGGTAAATCTAAGTAACCCGTGACAGATTTTTTGGTGGAGAATGCGGGCATAGAGCTTTTTAGCTTTTAGAACGACTCTCTCTTTGCTCTTAAAGAGCTTCGTTACGGGAGTGTTGGGAGTGCTATCTTTCCGTAGCTGCTCACGGAGAACGTGACCTTGAAATACCAGACAAATTGTCAACATTAAGGGCTGCTGCACATTCTCAGCATTGCTATCTAACTTTTGTGTAGAAAACAAAGGGATTTCTTTCTCCCTTAGAGCAAAGCTAGCTAGCTCTGACTTTTACAGAGCCTGCCAGCTATGAATCCACTCTTCATCCCAGTTGCTCTGTTTAAGGGATTGAAAGCAATTATGATCTTCTTAAAGTATTGGTCAACTATTAACACCATAATTTGGTGTTGTGGAATTGTGCAGGTATATAGCCTAATAAGGTGGATACTGATGGAGACACCTGCCTGGTACTTTTAGGAGATGTGGTATGGTCAGAATTTTGGCATCTACACCCCAGATGGAATTGTGAATTTTACAAACACTTGCATCCCAGATGGAACAAGCAATTTTACAAATACTTGCATCCCAGATGGAACAGGCAATTTTACAAACACCACCATGTTTAATTCATTGTACAGGCTAAAAAAACCCTTTTTATTTAGGTTGTACTCTCAGATTTCCACACGCCTTTCAATAACTGAGATAGGGTTCATACTTGCATCCATGTTATCACTATCAATGAATGCATATATGTTCCTATGCTTTCGTTCTATGCGGAAGTCTCCTCCAGAAACAGAGAATGATGACTGGCAGGGAATATGGAAAGGTTTAGGAAAAGTCTTAGAAGCATGGGGACCCGCAGTGTCATGGGATTTCACTCTTGAACACCTAAGGGACCCTAAGAAATTAAGTGAGTATTTGGGTCAGAGATCTAAGGAGGTAAACCTTATGTGGGGTTTGGCTTATGCATACCGTGCTTTGTATCATACTATTCTGGAGAGAGAGAGTTTCCGATCTGAGATTCAAGCCCAAGTTAATTCTGATCAGTCACAGGAGGCATCAGTAGCAATATCAGTTGCCCCTGTGGAAGGCAAGAAATGGAAACGGGTGTCCATGCGTCTAGAACGAAAAGAAGGAGAAGCACAGGGGGGGGCTGCAGAAGACCCAGGTGCCGGGCATGGAGCAGTACCGAAAAAAGCAAAGGCAAAAACCAAGAGGCATGAAGAAGAGACTGATGATGAGGAGGAAATCACCTATTGTCGACCTCTGAAGCTGACTGAAATCCAAGGCTCAAGAAAGGAGTTCACACGGCGTCAAGATGAAGGTATCCTTGCTTGGTTGCTTCGATGCTGGGACAACGGGGCCAACAGCTTGTCTCTAGATGGTAATGAAGCTCGCCAACTAGGAAGCATTACCCAAGATGCAGGTATCGACAGAGGGATTAGCAGATGTTCGGATGGAGCTGCCACTCTTTGCTTGCGGCTGTTAGAAGCCGTGAGAGAAAGGTACCCCTATAAGGATGCTTTGAAGCCTAAATTTGATATTTGGAATACCGTCCAAAAAGGTATTCAGCGCCTGAGGGAATTGGCCATGGCGAAAATGTTGTACAGCCCTGATCCAAGCGAACTTGATCCTGAGAAAGTGAGGGCCGATCCTGACATGTGGCAGAAAATCACAAGTACAGCACCAGAGAGAATTGCACAGTCATTGGTAAGAGGATCTAAAGGATTCGGGGACAGATGGCCCCGAGTTGTTGAGCTGATTATAATGCTTCAAACCGTCGATCAGCAGCTCCCCCAACTGCATGCCGCAGTTTCTGCCATCTCACGGGTAGAAAACCGAGTAGATGAAATGTGCAAGAAATTGTTTCCATCAACTAATCGTAATGATCCCGTAATAGTATCAGAAACAACTGATGAAGGTCAATCCTTGTACGGGCCACAAGGTCTAATGAAGGATCTGATCAAATTAGTCCAGTCCTACTCCCCACCTGCATCATCAAAAGTCTCAGCTGTTAAACGCACACGCTTCCCAGCTCGAGCAAAGAACAACAGTACGATTGCACCGCGTGTTTCCATGTGGCGCTACCTACGTGACCGTGGAGAAGACATGAGGAAGTGGCACGATCAGCCCACTTCTGCACTACGAGCACGGGTGAAAGAACTACTAGACATACCAACCACCAGTGGAGTTGCTCCAGTCATCACAGGTAACCAATAGAGGGGCCCTGCCCTCAGTCAGGGGAGGGAAAGGGATAATAGAGTTTATTGGACTGTGTGGATTCGATGGCCTGGTACATCAGAACCACAGGAATATAAGGCGCTGGTGGATACCAGAACACAGTGCACCCTAATGCCCTCCAGTCATGAAGGGACAGAATCAATCCATATTTCTGGAGTGACTGGGGGCTCTCAAGAATTGACTGTGCTGGAGGCTGAAATAAGCCTCACTGGCAAAGACTGGCAAAAACATCCTATTGTGACTGGCCCAGGGGCTCCATGTATACTGGGTATTGATTACCTCAGAAGGGGGCATTTCAAGGATCCTAAGGGGTATCGATGGGCCTTTGGAATAGCTGCTGTAGACATGGACAACATTAAGCAGCTGTCTGTTTTGCCTGGCCTGTCAGAGGACCCGTCTGTTGTGGGGCTGCTACGAGTAAAAGAGCAGCAGGTACCGATTGCTACAAAGACAGTGCACAGACGGCAGTATCGCACCAACAGGGATTCCTTGCTCCCCATTCATGATTTGATTCGCCAGTTGGAGAATCAGGGAGTGATCAGTAAAACTCACTCACCTTTTAACAGTCCCATATGGCCAGTGCGTAAAGCCAGTGGAGAATGGAGGCTGACAGTAGACTACCGTGGCCTGAATGAGGTCACACCCCCATTGAGCACTGCTGTGCCAGACATGTTGGAACTCTAGTACGAGCTGGAGTCAAAAGCAGCCAAATGGTATGCCACCACTGACATTGCCAATGCCTTCTTCTCTATTCCTTTGGCTGCAGAATGTAAGCCACAGTTTGCCTTCACCTGGAGGGGCATTCAGTATACTTGGAACCGTTTGCCCCAGGGGTGGAAACACAGCCCAACCATTTGCCATGGGTTGGTCCAAACTGTACTGGAACAGGGTGGTGCTCCTGAACACCTGCAGTACATTGATGACATTGTTGTGTGGGGCGATACAGCAGAAGAAGTTTTCACAAAAGGAGAGCAGATCATCCAGATTCTTCTACAAGCTGGCTTTGCTATTAAGCGAAGCAAAGTAAAAGGACCTGCCCAGGAAATTCAGTTCTTAGGTATAAAGTGGCAGGATGGACATCGTCACATCCCAGCAGATGTGATCGACAAAACCACTGCCATGTCTCCACCAAGAAGCAAGAAAGAGACACAATCTTTCCTGGGTGTAGTGGGCTTTTGGAAGATGCACATTCCAAACTCTAGCCTCACTGTAATCCCCCTTTATCAGGTGACACAGAAGAAGAATGATTTTGCATGGGGCCCTGAGCAGCAGCAGGCTTTTGAACAGATTAAACAAGAGATAGCCCATGCTGTAGCCCTGGGGCCAGTACGGACTGGACAGGATGTAAAGAACATCCTCTGCACTGCTGCTGGAGAGAAAGGCCCCACTTGGAGTTTGTGGCAAAGAGCCTCAGGAGAGACCCGAGGCCGACCCCTGGGATTCTGGAGTCGATCATATAAGGGGTCTGAAGAGTGCTACACTCCAACTGAGAAGGAGATCTTAGCTGCGTATGAGGGGGTTCGGGCTGCTTCCGAAGTAGTCGGGACTGAAACACAGCTCCTTTTGGCACCTCGACTGCCAGTGCTGAACTGGATGTTCAAAGGACAGATTCCCTCCACCCATCATGCTACCGATGTCACCTGGAGCAAGTGGATTACGCTGATTACACAGCGAGCGCGAATGGGAAACCTCAATCGTCCAGGAATCCTAGAGGTAATCATGGACTGGCCTGAAGATAAAAAGTTTGGAACATCACCAGCAGAAGAGGTATCACGTGCTAAAGAGGTCCCACCATACAACGAATTACCAGAAAATGAAAAGAAATATGCCCTATTCACTGACGGATCATGTCGCATTGTAGGGAAGCATCGCAAATGGAAAGCTGCTGTGTGGAGCCCCACACGACAGGTTGCAGAGGCCACTGAAGGTAAGGGAGAATCAAGTCAGTTTGCAGAGGTAAAAGCTGTCCAGCTGGCCTTAGATGTTGCTGAACGGGAGAGGTGGCCAATGCTGTATCTTTATACTGACTCATGGATGGTGGCAAATGCCTTATGGGGGTGGTTACAGCGGTGGGAACAAAATAACTGGCAACGGAGGGGAAAATCTGTTTGGGCCGCTGAACTATGGAAGGACATTGCTGCCCGAACAAAGAATATGGTTGTAAAGGTGCGTCACGTGGATGCACATGTGCCCAAAAGTCGGGCTACTGAAGAACAACAAAACAACCATCAGGTAGATAAAGCTGCTATAATTGAGGTGGCTCAAATCGACTTGGATTGGCAGAATAAGGGCGAATTATTTCTAGCTCGATGGGCTCATGAGACCTCAGGCCATCAAGGAAGAGACGCAACATATAAGTGGGCCAGAGACCGAGGGGTGGACTTAACCATGGACGCTATTGTGCAAATTATTCATGATTGTGAAACATGTGCCATAATTAAACAAGCCAGAAGGATGAAAACTCTCTGGGAGGAAGGGCGATGGCAAAAGTATAAATATGGGGAGGCGTGGCAGGTTGATTATATTACCTTGCCACGATCTCACAGTGGTAAGTGTTATGTGCTTACCATGGTAGAGGCAACCACTGGGTGGCTTGAAACATATACAGTACCCCATGCAACTGCCAGAAACACCATATTAGGTCTTGAGAAACAAGTCCTGTGGCAACATGGCACCCCAGAAAGAATTGAATCTGATAATGGGACACATTTCAAAAATTCCCTTATAAATACTTGTGCCAAAGATCATGGCATTGAGTGGATTTATCATATTCCCTACCATGCACCAGCTTCTGGTAAAATTGAACGATACAATGGGCTGTTGAAAATTATGTTTAAATCAATGGGTGGTGGAACATTTAAGCACTGGGAAAAGCATCTGGCAGAAGCCACTTGGTTGGTCAATACTAGAGGATCTGTCAATCGTGATGGTCCTACCCAGACCAGCCACCTACATAGTGTAGAGGGAGATAAGATCCTTGTAGTACATGTGAAGAAAATGTTGGGAAAAGCAGTTTGGATCTTTTCAGCCTCTGGAAAGGGTAAACCTCTCCCTGGTACTGTCTTTGCCCAGGGACCTGGGTGCACTTGGTGGGTGATGCATAAAGATGGGGATGTTCAGTGTGTACCACAATGGAATTTGATGCTGGGGGAGTGCAGTCAATAATTTTATGTATCTATGTGTGGATCGCAAGGGACTTGTATGTTAGGGGAGTGCAGTCAGTAATTCCTTGTATATACATATGTCTATATATGTGTTTTTGTGCGTGTGTATGTTTAATGCTTATTGATTACTGTTCTTTTTTTATATACATATTAAGCATGATGTAGTGACGTGGAATAAGGGGTGGAGTGTCATGTTTTTATGGTTTTTATTTATTGGTATTCGACATAATAACATCATGTAGTGTACTGGGAGTTAAAGAGTTAATACTCCACTTCCAGGTACCTGTCCCAGAAGAGAAGAACTGTATCTCCCAGAGGACTGTTCACTGTTCTGGTTTTGCTCAGAGGGAAAAGATAAAAACTGTTCATAGATAAGGAGACACCATTTTTTACCATTTCAACTGTTTGGCTTGTCTCTGCTTGCCAGTGCCATATCACTCCAGCTTACTTAGAGTAAGGCTTTCGGTTCTCAGACACTCTCTCATTTTATTTGATTTATTATCACCAGTTCTAATCACACAGATCACAGAATGACCTGGGTTGGAAGGGACCTCAAGGATCATGAAGCTCCATCCCCCCTGCCTGGCAGGGCCACCAAACTTCCACATTTACTAGATCAGTTTTTGCCCAGGGCCCCATCCAACCTGGCCTTGAACACCTCCAAGGACGGGGCATCCACAACCTCCCTAGGCAGCCTGTTCCAGGACCTCACCACTCTCCTAGTAAAGAACTTCCCCCTAACATCCAATGTTACAATGATATTGTATTAGATTCCATTATAGTGTGTTATCTTGCACTCGGATATCTTATTAGTAAATTAGTTTGTTACTTCTCAGATTGATGCCTCTGCTTTGTTTTTAGGCCCATCTCTACCCTGAACAAAGGGCTAATTTGTTATATTGTTAAAATTGTAAAAGTAGTTGAGCACAAACAATGGGAAAAATATAGGGTACATCAATCGTAATCTGAGGAGCCTGCTGATTGGTCCAAGGAGCCACATCTTAGAAACTATCCTAGAAACTGAACAAGATGAAGCTGGAATACTTCCTCAACTATGCTGGGATAAGAAGCACACTGCAAGGATAACATACAGCCTTCATCCCCATAACCACTGGGGTTACTATCAGGAGGCAACACACATGTGCAAAAGCATTAATTAGGGGTGGAGTTCAGGGCATAGAATGAGCATGGAATTTTGTAATGAATTCCCAGAAGTAATTGTAATAATCACTCCTTGTCTAAGAAATACTATTAATATGAATGTATACATTCTATAACTAAAGGTGTTTACCTGCTTTTGATGTGCAGGTTAGGAAGGGAGTGCCCCCCTGCACCCGGCGTGTGCACAGCACTGAATAAAACACCTGCTGTATAAGTACTTTGTGTTTATAGAGTTTGATTCTGCAAGTCGTGTGCCTTTCTCCCTATCACTCCCTCCCTCCCGGCTCTCCACAGTGCTCCTTTCTCTCTACAACTCCTTCCCTCCTGGCTCACTGTTAACACCCTTTCAATCATTCTCCCTATTTCTCCCTCCTTCCTAGCTACATGTTGCACACCTTTCTCGCCGTCTCCCTACATCTCCCTCCCTCCCAGCTCTCTGTCATTCCCCTTCCTCCCTACTTCTCCCTCCATCCCAGCTCTTGGTTGCACCCCTTTCTTCCTACTTCTCCCTCTCACCCAGGTAAATTATTAGTAAATTAGTTTGTTACTTCTCAGACTGTTACACCCCTTTCCCCCTTCATCCTTACCTCTCCCTCCCTCCCGACTCTCTGTCATGCTCCTTTCTCCCTACCTCTCCATCCTTCCCTGCTCCCTGTCATGCACCTTTCTCCCTTCATTTCCATCCATTCCGGACCCCTGTCACATCCCTTTCTCCCTTCCTCCCCCTCCCCCAGCTCTCTGTTGTACCCATTTCTCCCTACCTCTCCCTCCCATTTGGCTCTCTGTCGCACTCTTACTCACTTTCTCCCTACCTCTCCCTCCCTCCTGGCTCACTCCCGAGTCCCTTTCTCCCTATTTCTCCCTCCTTCCCTGCTTCCTGTTGAACACTTTTCTCCCTGCCTCTCCCTCCCTCCCAGCTCACTGTCACACTCATTTCTCCCTTCCTCTCATGCCCTCTTGTCTCCCTGTTGTGCCCCTTGGTCCCTTCCTCTCTCCTCCCTCATAGCTCCTCCCTTTCACAACCATTTTTCCTTTCTTTCACTCCTTCCCTGTACCCTGCTGCACCCCTTTCTCCCTTCATCTCCCTCCCTGTCGCACTCTTACTCACTTTCTCCCTACCTCTCCCTCCCTCCTGGCTCACTCCCGAGTCCCTTTCTCCCTATTTCTCCCTCCTTCCCTGCTTCCTGTTGAACACTTTTCTCCCTGCCTCTCCCTCCCTCCCAGCTCACTGTCACACTCATTTCTCCCTTCCTCTCATGCCCTCTTGTCTCCCTGTTGTGCCCCTTGGTCCCTTCCTCTCTCCTCCCTCATAGCTCCTCCCTTTCACAACCCTTTTTCCTTTCTTTCACTCCTTCCCTGTACCCTGCTGCACCCCTTTCTCCCTTCATCTCCCTCCCTCCTGGCTCCCTGTCACATCCCTTTCTCCCTTGCTCCCCCTCTCTCCCAGCTCACTATCTCACTCCTTACTCCCTAACTCCTCCTCCCCACAGCTCCCTGTAATGCCCCTTCTGTTTTTATCCCTCTCCTTCCCTACTCCCTGTTGCACTCTTTCTACCTTCCTCCCAGTCCATTCCAGCTCCCTGTAAAGCTCTTTCTCCCCATCTCCCTTCCTCCCCCTCCCTCCTAGCTCTCTGTTGTGCCCATTTCTCCCTTTCTCCCCACCTCTCCTTCCCTCCCAGCAATCTGTAATGCCCATTTCTCCCAACCTCTCCCTCCCTGCTCTCTGATGTGCCTCATTCTCGCTTTCTCACTATCTCTCCCTTTCTCCTGGTCCTCTGTCACGCCCCTTTCTCCCTACCTCTCCCTCCCTCCCAGCTCTCTGTCATACCCCTTTCTCCTTTCCTCTCCCTCCCTCCTGGATCACTGTCTCGCTCATTTCTCGCTTCATCCTCCTCCCTCCCAGCTCCCTGTCATGCCCTTTTTTCTTCCTCCCACCCTCCTGGCTCTGTTCCCAGCTTTATCACACTCTCCCTCCCAGCCTCCTTCCTGGCTTTCTCTCCCTCCTCTCTCTCTCTCTCTTTCTCGGCCCTCTCTTGCTCTCCCTCCCTTCCTTCCTTTTTATTTCCTTCCCAGCATTCTCTCTCTTCCTTCCTTCCTCCCTTTTGGCTCTCTCTCCTCCCCCTCTCTCCTCCCAGCTCACTCTCTTTCCCTCCTTTCTCCCCTTCCATCCTTTTAATTGTCCATACATGTTTATTTTAATACCACAGCTTTATGTACCACACTTTAATCATAGTGAAGTCTTTTCAGCATGCGAAATAAAACTCCTGACATTTTTTCTTTTCTAGTCCCTTTTCAGTTTTTAACCTGTATTTGCAATCAAAACTCACAAATCTGAATATCTTCTCAATCTTCAATTTAAGCTAAGTTGCATAGTCATGGCCCTATTATGATAGTCCAAGAAAACTCTTACTTTCTTGACCCACCATTTATTGCCTCTTAAGATTACTAGATACTCTGAAATTAACATTGCAGTCCACCCTCCTATATCATTTTCATTATGCCTTCTCAAAGTTCTATAATCACATTTCAAATCTTCCATTTTCTTGTGTTTTTAACATCTCAAATTTTAACTAAGCCATAGATTTGAGTTTAAAAATTATATAATATTTTTCCATCAACTGCTACTGTTAAGATAAAAAGTGAAAGTCAGCAGAACTTACCCTTTTCATCATCAGTACACCTGCCAAGGTAAGGTGGAATTTCAGCCTGATACTTTGAACCAACCATTATTTCCTGAAGATGAAAAAAAACAAAAACATGGAGATAAATATTTACTTAATATTTTTCACATGGACGCATTATAAAAAACAAAAAAACAAAAAAAAAACCACATAATTAACTTGGCATTCAGCAGAAAATTCCAGAATTAAGGTACAGTTTTAGACACATTCTGTAGATCTTTAAAACTTTCCTATAAAACAAAACAAAACAAAACAAAAAACATTATTTGAACTGTTGGTGCTTTTTTGTTTTATGAAATAATTATTACCTTTCTCAAATCTTCAGATGTATTACCACTGTCTACCTCCACATCTTCACCATCTGATTCTTTATCTCCATCACAAGTAGTGTTTGCTTCAGACACAAAAATTTTTGGTTTTAGCTAGGAAGCATTTTCACTTTAAACATAACTACAGTGAATTGTTCTTTTACTTTTGAAAGAAGCAGCTGCTTTTTTATTCAGGTACACATTGATCACAAGTCTGTTGCTCTACGCTTCTATCAAACTACAGCATCAAGTCAGAAAGCACTGGTACTTGCATACTACAGAACTGAAACATTTATCATGACTGCAACTGAGACAACATAATTCTAACAGTCAAAAAGGAATAAAATAATTTTTCTTCTCTTTTGTTTTTTCCCCTCTCCCTTTCAGTGAAGGCTTACATGTTACAGAAAAGGTATGAGAAAACAAACCTTCAGGGCTACAACTTAGTCCCAGTTAATCAAAATGTATGTTGAAGGCAAGTCTAATATCTACCAAAGCCAGTAATTTGTAGTTTTAATGGGTATTCAAAACATTCTTTTAAGTAAGGCTGCCTCAACATGGAGTGAAGATATAGCAGAGATTTCCAAAACAGAATAAGCAAAAGGCATCTTATTGCTTATTCTTTTTTACTTTTTTTTTTCTCCCCTCCTTGAGAAGAAAGACAGCAAAGCACTCCGAGTATTTCAAATATAGTACTTCACAGAACTACTCATATTTTAGAAACTGGAACACTGTGGTACTGGGTTCTGAAATTAATACAGATGTATAATTCCTGGTAGAATGTAATCTATCATTACAATAAGATTAAAGCTTACACACTTTCAGTGTCATATTCCTTAACAGTTTACAAGCAACGTTTAAGTGCCAACAAAGTTAGGGTTTGCTTAATTTCAAGAGCATTATAGTTTTTAAGGTTTTTTATATCTCTCCTTAAATAAGAATGTCTTACATTAAAGAATCAGCAACATGCTAAGTACTACACCTGCAGGTGACTGAGGCAGCACATCATCTTTATCATCCTTCTTTAGCAGGATGAAATCCCCCCCCAAAAAATAGCTCAAGATACTTGCCAAATTAAAACCATGATAAAATGTTCACGTTGTCTTAACTCCAGTACACCACTGAACAAATGAGTTGCAGTAGGCAATGAGGAATATCTGGTCCACATTGGGTAACTGAACCACTGGTTCTCAAATCTTTCCCATCATAGCTCCATGGGAAGTGAAATTTTGGTGGTCATGGGTTCAAAGGTCCCATCCCATATAAAAACACTGGCTCACCCTACAAAGTCCTATAGAAAAGTGATGAATATGTGAAAGGAAATAATCACAAAGAAATCACAGCCAAACTCGCATTCTCCAGCTGAACTGAAGTCACTGGCTTAAAAATAGCAGCAAAATTTTAGTAAAGAAACACTAACTTAAAAGAATGAGCTATATATTCATGTAATTCACTTCCATTCATACTCACAAATACTGAAAATCATAAAGAGTGTTCCTCAATACCACATTAACTATTAACTATGAAAAGTCACTGTATTTGCAGAGAAGTTAATTGTATTTTGGCTTCAAGCACAATACCAAATGTAGGTCTTTCAGGTAATTATTAATAACAGCCAAAGACAACATTCACATACAACATCCTCCAAAGTATTGTTTCTCAACCATCAGTAAGTCAGCAGTACTCTGCAACTCTTGATATTTTAAGCTAGAAAGTTGTATGTAATGACAAGACTGTTTTGAGTGCTGTTATAAAATTAGATTTCCTACATCTTAATGGCCGAGGAAAGAAGTCTGTAGCCTCATGTGAAGTAACTGATGGTGTCAAGTCATCAGCAGAGGACTGTGTTTCTTCATCATCACCCGATAAGAGGTCTTTAGCTATTTCCTCCTGTATCATTAAAATAAAATAATTAAGTAAATAATCATCTCAGATTGTCTATTAAGTATGGACTGGTGAGCATTTAGATTCAGTAAATTATTTCACAGTACATACTTTTAGCAGATTGTATTCCCTTAATTAAAAAGCTAGTTTGTTCCTCCTAAATCTAAGAAGAAACATAACTTCATTTCAGAGTTGAACATGGGTTTGTTTCCCCTTTGTCTTCTATTAAAATAAAGGCACAAAAAGTAACCTCTGCAACTATCAATCTCAGATGTGCTTCCAACCACTTCCAATGAAAAATATCAATGGAAAGTGCCTCAAACTTTAGAATTTTGTCATTCTTTATATCACAAATACACTGAAGATTTAAGATGCTGTTACCCATACACTTTGGAAAAAGAAAACAGATCAGGCACTTCTGCAAGCATTTGCTGAGAGGACAGTTACAGAAAAAAGAACACCCATTATCTATCTAAAGCACACCAAAAACTGAAGTTTCCAAAGGAAAACAGGGAAAAAAAAGCAGTAGTAGACATATTTGAACTCCTCTGTATATAGGTTAGGGAGGGAAAGAACTATATTAGACAACAAGTCAACTACATTTTGTAACCTCAACACAATCGTGAATCTAGTGAGAATTAGATGTGCAGAGCCATAACTATATTCATATTCAACTTAACTTTCTATGGGGTGTATCTGTAAGTGATGTATGTTAGGAAAAAAAGCAACATATACTTACTACCTACAGATTTTACAAACAGAGTAAAATCTCAGAATTCAATGTTAGTATGCAAATCACAGAGACCAAACTCTTTTTTTTTTTTTACATCAGCAATGTATTTATCTGTAATGATTATGTATGTTACTATCTGTCTCCCTCACTGACACCCCTCCCCCCTCAGTTAAGCCACAGTTAAGGCTTTCAAGTTATCCACAAAAGTTTTGGTACAGGACAATGTGACAGTGTGCTTTCCCTCCAACCCACAACCCTGTTCAAGCAATAAACATCAGTGGAATCTGTGACAGATGCATCTGGTCATGATAGCTGCACTGAGCTCAATGTGTATTCAGGGGAGACAGATAACACCACAATAATCAAGGGCTAACAGAGCATGCACCAAATATTACTGATATGCAGATATGAATAGGAGTCGATCATCCTACCACATAACTAGGGAACATCTCTCCTGCATGGCAGTGGGCTGTGTGCCAGGACCTTCCCTTGAGCAGGGATACCTCTCAAGGCTACTCCTCGAGGTTGAGAGATTCCTTACCTGTGACAGATACTTAATAAGTGATTAATGGTGTATTGTAATCTTAGGTAAGTGATATAAAGGACAGATTGCACATACAATCCTTTAGACATAAACCACTGACCAGGGGGCCACTCTGAACCTTGCAACTCATCGGGAGGCTTTCTCTAACAGCTCTGTCTGACTGTTCTCTATTCGGTACATAACCAAGTGACCTTGCCATCATAATCTGTTCAATAACACATTTATCATCAGAACATTGTTAAAGTGTCTCATATTAGTAAATTATATTGCTCTTTTTCTCTGAGTGCAATCCATCATTCATTCTGTAACAGACATGTTGGAAGTCAGAATTATTTCTGAACATTGTAGACATTAAAATAAAATGTAGATCTTTTCGGGAAAATCTCACATCTATTTATTTATTAAATAAATCTATAGTTCTTTGGATGTGGTTCAGAAGAAGTGTTAATTTATTCATTACTCATTTGGAGTAATATAGTGTCACTGAATTTGCTCTGCATTTCTAAGTGAAGTAAGTATAATTAGAATCAGATTCTCAGTGTCCTTGAAAATGAATACAGTAGTTCTTGACAGTATATTGAAATTGACAAAGATAGGCATTTTGTAACATCAAGAGATCAGGAAGTGTTAAGAATTATTTGAAGTCGCATGGATTTCTGCTTTTAAATTGTAATACTGGGAAAAAATGGCTATGACTTACTTTATCTAAAGTCATATCTGGAAGTTCATCTGCAAGTTCACTTGGAGAGCTATCCACACTGGAACCTGTCATAACTGGAATCGTGGGTTCATATCCATAGAATGCCAGTAAATCTTCCAAAGGCATGTTTCCTTCCTAATATGAGAAGATTTATGAACATCTCAACATATTAGCAAATACATGTAAACTTTTCAGGCCTAAAACGATAAGATATATTTTGGGAAGAAAAAAAAAGTAATAAAAAAAAATTTAATTGAAAGCAAGAAACTTGAATCAACATTTAAAATGTTTTCAGGCACAGGAGTGAAACACTTTATCACCATCTCTCTTACCAAATAGTGAAGTTTCATCAAGATATTCAATAAAACTGTTTACTAGATGAAATTAAACAGAAATTTGCTCCTTATCTGATTCATACTGTAGAGCACAAGTGGCTTGTACAGCTTGTATTTCTTCAATACTAGAAACACAACAACACCCCTACAAGAAAGAACTGCAGAAAAACTTGAAGACTCTAGTCCTACACAATTACAGCTGTAAGTGTGCATTCAAAAACTCAGGAAAGTAAACCAAAATAGCAAGCTTTTGTCTCCCCTTTTCATCTCTTGCACAATATATTTTATCACAACTGTCAAGAAAGCAATAGGAGAAATAGAGCAAATGATCTGGAAGGAAAAAAAAAAAAAAAAAAAAGACAATGTTGCATTTATAATTTTCTTTTCCCAACAGTTTTTGTGCAAGTGATCTTGCTAAATATCATATTTCCATCCTAAGACAATTATATCATCCAATTCAACAAATAATTAGAAATATTTTCTGATATTTATACCTTTAAAAGTTAAATCACCCTCAAAAACTTCTTGTTGAACTCATATACTGATTACCTGTTCTCTTTAGTCAGCTAAGGTCTTAATCCTGCAGACTTTTCACAACGGGTTAATGTAAACTCATGTTCAAGTCTTAACAGGATGGAGACCTAGAGTAATAGTGTTTCAGATGAGTAGCTCTCAGTTCTTTTTCCTTCTAGTAAAGAGGAAGTAAGATTATTTTGTAGAGCAATAACCTGATTTTAACCATAACATGACAAAAATCAAATTGTAAGGGTAGCAGGACAAGAATTCAAGAGTATAAACACCGACAAATGAATATTAAGAAAATTTATTATTACATGGGCTACACAAACACTGATTTATATTTGATGTCAGAAATTACATTCTCAGAAGGCCGTTGATCAAAACCCAAAGGTATACTACATGGAGTAAGTAGATCACTGAAGGTTAAATACTAGTAGCATCACTTTGTAGGCATTCAACATTCAGCACGTGTTTAAAATGAGTGATATGCTGACATAAATTTTAGTTCAAAATCATTTCCCCTTGTCCTGCCACAGCAGACTCTGCTAAACAGCCTGTCCCCTTCTTCCTTATAAACCTCCTTTAGATATTGAAAGGATGTTATCAGGTCTGCTCAGAACCTTCCCTTCTGCAAGCTGAACAGCCCCAGCTATCTCAACCTGCCCTCATAGGGAAGGCGCTCCATCCCTTAGATCACTTTTGTAGTCCCCCTCTGGACATGCTCCAATACCTGATCATGCTTCCTTTGATGCAACCCATGATGCAGTTGGCCTTCTGAGCTGCAAGGGCACATTTCTGGCTGTCATAGTTTTGTAACAACAAAGTGCAGTTGCTCCAGTTACCACAGGTAATGAATAGAGGGGCCCTGCCCTCAGTTGGGAAGGGGAAAAGAGATAATAGGGTTTATTGGACTGTATGGATTCGATGGCCTGGCACACCAGAACCACAGAAATATAAGGCACTGGCGGATACCAGAACACAGTGCATTCTAATGCCCTTGAGTCATGAAAGGACAGAATCAATCCATATTTCTGGAGTGAGTGGGGGCTCTAAAGAATTGACTGTGTTGGAGGCTGAAATAAGCCTCACTGGTAAAGACTGGCAAAAACATCCTATTGTGACTGGCCCAGGGGCTCCATGCATACTTGGTATTGATTGCCTCAGAAGGGGGCATTTCAAGGACCCTTGAAGGATGAGAGAAGGGCCGCACAGTAAGGCAGAGAAAGAAATTGTCACAGAAACTGGGACAGGGGTAGCGAAAAGTTTATATAAAAGTTGTTAGAAGAATGGGGATTACAGACACTGGGTCTGGAATAACAAGGGTGATGAAGGCCATAAAGATAAGGGTGAAACAGCCCAAGAACAGTGAGGTGATTAGATGTCCACATGGCAAGTTGAAACCAGTTTGGGGGGTGCCTCTCCCACAGGGTAGAGTGTTTACAAGAGGAAGACGATGAGCCTTCATCCACGAACACCCCCACGACTCACTACACACTCGCAAGGGGGGAGGGACTGCATGCTAACGGGGTCTCAGGAATGTAATATATATGTATCCAAATTCCTGCAAAATATTGATATGTATAAGTTCAGTCTATATCTGTAGCACACTTTCTTGTAACAGTGTGCAAGTAAGGTGCAGCTATCCCCCTTGCACCAGGGTGTATGTGCATCACTCATTAAACACACCTGCTTATAACAACTTTGTGGTTCTGGAGTTTGATTCTGCAAGTCACCCTAAGGGGTATTGATGGAATAGCTGCTGTAGATACAGACAACATTAAGCAGCTGGCTGTTTTACCTGCTCTATCAGAAGACCAGTCTGTTGTGGGGCTGCTGAAAAGAGCAGCAGGTACCGACTGCTACAAAAACAGTGCACAGATGGCAGTACTGTACCAATAAGCATACCTTGCTTCCCATTCATAAGTTGATCATCAGCTGGAGAATCAGGGAGTGATAAGCAAAACTCACCTTTTAACAGCCCCATATGGCCAGTACATAAAGCCAGTGGAGAATGGAGGCTAACAGTAGACTACCGTGGCCTGAATGAAGTCACACACCCACTGAGCGCTACTGTGCCAGACATGTTAGAACTCCAGTATGAACAGGAGTCAAAAGCAGCCAAATGGCATGCAACAACTGACATCGCTAACATCTTCTTTTCTATTCTTTTGGCCACAGAATGTAGGCCACAGTTTGCCTTCAACTGGAGGGGCATTCAGAATACTTGGAATCATTTGCCCCAGGGGTGGAAACACAGCCCAACCATTTGCCATGGGTTGATCCAAACTGTACAGAAACAGGGTGGTGAGCCTGAGCACCTGCAGTCCATTGGCGATATCATTATGTGGGGCGATACAGCAGAAGAAGTTTTCATGAAAGGAGAGCAAATAATCCAAATTCTTCTACAAGACGGTTTTGCTATTAAACGAAGCAAAGTAAAAGGACCTGCCCAGGAAATTCAGTTCCTGGGTATAAAGTGGCAAGATAGGTGTCATCACATCCCAGCAGACGTGATCAAAAAAAAACCTGCTATGTTTCCACCCACAAATAAGAAAGTGACACAGTCTTTCCTGGTTGTAGTGAGCCTGTTCAACTGGCCTTAGATGTTGCTGAATGGGAGTGGTGGTCAACATTTTATCTTTATACTGACTCATGGATGGTGGCAAATGCCTTATGGAGGTGGTCACAGCAGTGAGAGCAAAATAACTAGCAGCAGAGGGGTAAACCTATTTGGGCTGCTACTCAAATAAAGAATATGGTTGTAGAAGGTGTGCCATGTAGACGCTCATGTGCCTGTAGTGTATTAGGCGAAAGGCGGGGCTACGGGTTGTTACGGGAAAGGTTCCACCTCCCTAGTTAATATGCGTGACGCAAGCATATGGGTGTGATAAGCCATGCCTACTCTCTAGAAGGCTCTGTGCCAAGGTTATATAAGGATGTGTAAACTTGAATAAAACGCCATTTGCCATGCGCTCTCTTGTCGCTGTCTCGGCATTTGGCCCAGCCGCGGATAGTCAGGGATGAACACGGGACAATTCAGAGCTACATGTGCCTAAGAGTTGGGCTACTGAAGAACAAAAAATAACCATCAGGTAGATCAAGCAGCCAGAATTGAGGTGGCTCAAATAGATTTGGACGGGCAGAACAAGGGTAAATTATTTCTAGCACAATGGGCCCATGAGTTCTCAAGCCATCAAGGAAGAGACATCACAGATAAGTGAGCTAGAGACCAAGGGGTGGACTTAACTATGGACGCTATTGCACAGGTTATCTGTGCAATATCTGTTATCTGTCTGAGGGACACAGATGGACTAGGCCCATGGCAAGGAGAGAGAAAGAAGCTGCAGCTTAATGGCCGTGAAGCAGTCTTTTGCGTGGGCTTATCTCAAGGAAGATGGCCATCTCCAGGGGTGCACTGAGGGATGTTACGTAGGCAGGAAAAAAGGAGGATAAAAGAGAGATCAGCAAGCAGGAAGTTAGGTTTTCTGACATCAGATTCCTCACAATGTGAACAAGAGAGGGTTTCCTGACATCAGATACCTCACAGCAAGATGCCAGCATGATGAAGAAGTAGTAGGTGTCAGCCATCAGATCCCTCACTACAGAAATCCTGCCCACTGACAGACTCTGCTGGACCTGTGTGAAAGACAGACTGTTTTTCTTTTATTGTCTCAAAGTTTGCTTTCGTGAGGCCTTTCTGATGATAAGACTCTGACAGGCAACTGCTAACTATCCAGGAGGGTGAATGGTGGGTGTTATCGTGCCATCCCTGCTTAGGACTGTAAAGATAAGGAGGAACAAGACAAGCAGTCTTTTCCAGGAATGCTGCTGGGAGGAGCAGACCCCTGCAGAAGGTGGTAAATCTTGTGTCTGGCAACAGAGACCTCCAACCCTTGCTGGCTTATCTGTGGGACAGGAATGTCAGAAAAGTTAGTTTTAAATCTTTTTACAAAGAAGCGTTTGTTAAGAAGAAGAAGAAACCCCACTGAAATGGGGGATAAAAGACCCTCGCTAAACTGGGGACTTTGGAGACAAACTCCCAAAGACACCTTTGACGGAGAATTCCCTGAGGGGAAAAAAAACCGGCATGGTTCAGCAAGGACCTGCTAAGAGAACTGAGGGTGAAGAAAGGGGTGTACAAGCTCTGGAAACAAGGCTGTGTCACCCGGGAAGAATACAGGGATGCCGTCCGAACTTGCAGATGTGGGATCAGGAAAGGCAAGGCGCAGGCAGAACTGAACTTGGCGAGGGATGTGAAAAACAATAAGAAAACCTTCTACAGGTACATTGGCCAGAAGAGACAGGCCAAAATGGGTGTACCTACTCTGGTAAATTTAAAAGGAGAAATGGCTTCAACAGATGAAGAGAAAGCTGAGGTGCTGAATGAGTTCTTCACCTCGGTCTTCACTGGTGGCCAGGATTCTAGTCTTTTTCACGTCCCTAAGTCTTGCACCCCCATACCTCCATGTGGGGACCAAGGAGGTAAATCCCTCCCCACTGTAAGGGTAGAGCAAATCCGAGAGTGCCTCCTTAGACTGAATGAGTATAAGTCTATGGGGCCAGATGGCGTGCATCCCAGGGTCCTGAAGGAGCTGGCTGAGGTGGTTGCTGAGCCGCTCTCCATCATATTTGAGAAGTCGTGGCTGTCAGGTGAGGTCCCGGATGATTGGAGGAAGGGTCACGTCACTCCCATTTACAAGAAGGGGAGCAGGGACGACCCAGGTAACTACAGGCCGGTGAGTCTCACCTCTGTGCCTGGGAAGATTATGGAACAGATCCTCCTGGACAACATGCTTGATCGTATAAAGAACAAGCATGTGATCCGAGACAGCCAGCATGGCTTCACCAGGGGAAGGTCATGCTTAACTAATCTTGTGGCCTTCTATGATGGAGTGACGGCGTTGGTGGATGAAGGGAAGGCGACCGATGTCATTTACCTGGACCTGAGCAAGGCCTTTGACATGGTCCCCCATCACATCCTCATCTCCAAATTGGAGGGAGGTGGATTTGATGGGTGGACAACTAGATGGATAAGCAATTGGTTGAAAGGCCGCAGACAGAGGGTGGTGGTCAATGGCTCTATGTCCAGGTGGAGGCCGGTAACGAGCGGCGTCCCTCAAGGGTCTGTCTTGGGACCGGTGCTCTTTAACATCTTTATTAATGACATCGATGAGGGAATGGAGTGCACCCTCAGCAAGTTTGCTGATGACACCAAGCTGAGTGGTGCAGTCGATACGGTGGAGGGAACAGATGCCATTCAGAGGGACCTTGACAGGCTGGAAAGCTGGGCTCGGGTGAACCTAATGAGGTTCAACACGGCAAAGTGCAAGGTTTTGCACTTGGGCCGGAAGAACCCCAGGCACCTGTACAGGCTGGGAGGAATTGTCCTTGAGAGCAGCTCGGCTGAAAAAGACCTAGGGGTCCTGATAGATGAGAAACTTAACATGAGCCAGCAGTGCGCTCTGGCAGCCCGGAAAGCAAATGGGATCCTGGGCTCCATCAGGAGAGGGGTGGTCAGCAGGGATAGGGAGGTGATCGTCCCTCTCTACTCTGCTCTTGTGAGGCCCCATCTGGAGTACTGTGTCCAGGTGTGGAGCCCTCAGTACAAAAAAGATATGGAGATTTTGGAAAGGGTCCAGAGGAGGGCCACAAAGATGATCAGGGGGCTGGAGCACCTCCCCTATGAGGACAGGCTGAGGGAGTTGGGTTTGTTCAGCCTGGAGAAAAGAAGGTTGCGGGGTGACCTCATTGCAGCCTTTCAGTACCTGAAGGGAACTTATTCCCAGGAGGGGAGTAAACTCTTCGAAAGGGCTGATAATAGCAGGACTAGGGGAAATGGTTTTAAGTTGAAGGAGGGAAGATTTAGGTTGGATGTTAGGGGAAAGTTCTTTACTAGAAGGGTGGTTAGGTCCTGGAACAGGCTGCCCAATGAGGTTGTGGATGCCCCGTCCTTGGAGGTGTTCAAGACCAGGTTGGACAGGGCCCTGGGCAACCTGATCTAGTAAAGGTGTATGTTTGGTGGCCCTGCTAGGCAGGGGGGTTGGAACTACCTGATCCTTGAGGTCCCTTCCAACCTGGGTAATTCTGTGATTCTGTGATTCTGTGATTCTGTGAAAACTTTGTCGGAAGAACCCCCGGGACCGGCCTGCTGCGGAGCTCCCTGGCTGTCTCCCATCCCCTGCGGCGATCAGACGAGTTCCTGAGATCATCGGACCTACTGTGTACCTCGCTGGACCCACAGTGGTGACTATCTCTTTCGCTCTCTGCAAAGACTCCTTGCTTACATTTCCTACTTTTTCTATCGCCTACCTTCCCTTCCCCATCTCCCTAAAAATAGCTAGGACTTTAATAAACTGGTTGGACCAACATTTGAACCTTTGCTTCTTAATCTCACGCCGGGTATACACATATCAAAGAACCTTGTCTCCCTCCTACAAATTGGAGCGAGACAACCTGCTACCTGAATCCTGCTGCCTGCTCCTGGACTTATCCTGCGGCTTCTTCCTGTTACCCAATTGTTGCCCAAGGCTGGCCATACTGCCGCTGCTCTCCCTCCCCTGCTCTTTTGCCTCGGACCATCCGAATGTCTTGCAGTGGGACCACTGCTAGAGCCTGGTGGTCACTATCCCCACTTTACCCAATTTTTGCTTTTTTCTATCTTTTTTTTATTGTCTGCTTTCCCTTCCCTGTCACACTAAATCATCCATCCTTCCCTTCTCCATCTCCATGATTAAGATTTGCAATAAACTGGTCAGACCAACATTTGAACTGTTGCTTCTTCATCTCATGCCAGATATACATATATCAAAGAACCTCTTTTCTCCCTCCTGTAAATCAGAACAAGACAGGTACTGTCTTTGCCCAAGGACCTGGGTGCACTCAGTGGGTGATGCAGAAAGATGGGGATGCTCAGTGTGGGCAACAAAGAATTTGATGCTGAGGCAGTCAGTAATCCTATGTATATATATGAATATAGGTATGTGCGTAACACATTTTAATTATTGTTTATTTTTATATATGTGTGTGCATGTATTAAGCATGATGTAGTGATGTAGAATAAGGGGTGGAATGTCATGATTTTGTAATGTTTGCTATCGGTATTCCACATCACAACATCATGCAGTGCACAGAGAAGAGCTACGTGTTCCAGAGTGCCTCACAGTCAGAGAGGAAAATGTATCACGGAAGCAACATTTGCTCTCTCTCACTGCCTGGCAGCAGGTGTGGGTGTGCTTCCAAGCTGCACACCTATTTCAAAGTAAGCTTTGCAGTCTTTGGAAAACTCTCACTCATTTTATTTATTAGCCTCAATTTCAATTAGTTTGCATTATAAGAGAATGCAAGGTAACACAATATCAGAGCTAGTAAAGTTTATCTCCTTAGATCATTGCCACTGCTCTGTTTGTTTCCTTGAGCCCAGATCCCACCTCCCTACCCCTTTCCTTTCCCATTTTTGGGGGCCAGGGGGCACACAGGCCTACTGCCCCCTCTACCACAGACATAAATCTAGATAACTCCATGACACAGACTCACATACAGTTTGCCACCAACCAGTATCTTAAGCCTTTTTTGGCAGGGTTGTGCTCTATCCTTTCTTCCCCCAGCTTGTATTGGTAGTGGATGTTGCCTTGACCCAGGTGCAAGACTTTGATTCATTAAACCTCATGAGGTTCTGTCCAGGCCCACTGCTCAAACCTGTCTAGGTCTCTCTGGATGGCATCCTTTCCCTCTGCTGTGTTGTCTGCACCTCACAGCTTGGTGACATCAGCAAACTTACTGAGGGCATACTCAAGCCACTGTTGTATGGGAAACTGGTGATCACAGCCTGAACCTCTGATTAACCACCTGAGGCAAGCAATGAGTCAACTGTAGGAGCACAGGTGAAGGTAATTCAGCTGTGCTACCAGAAGGGGTGGAGCTTGGCTCCACAGAAGCACAAGGGTTGGAAGGGACCTCCAGAAGTCATCGAGTCCAACCCCCCTGCCAAAGCAGGTTCCCTACACCAGGTTGCACAGGTAGGCACCCAAGCTGGTCTTGAATATCTCTTGAAAGAGACTCTACAGCCCCCTGGGACAGCTTGTTCCAGTGCTCCATCACCCTCACTGTGAAGTTCTTGTGCACATTTGTGCAGAACTTACTATGTTCTAGTTTCTGTCCATTTCCCCTTGTCCTATCTCCACACACTGCTGAAAAGTCTGGCCTCACCACTTTGCCCCCCGCACCTTAGATATTTGTAGACCTGGATCAGGTCCCCTCTCAGTCTTCTTTTCTCAAGGCTCTCCCAGATCTCATTTAAGGGCTGACTACCACTAAGGCAGGGTCTCTTTCTCTGGAGATCACTCCTTTGTGGAGTTTACTGCAAACCTTCAACATCGGTGAGCATTTCCCATTTATCATTGATTATCTTTCTATTACAATAATCTTTCATACAAAACATCTAACCTGTTTACCTATTGACTGTATAACTGCACAATTTTATAACTGTACAACTGTCAATGTCACTGATCAAGATGTTGAAGACCGCCAGTTCCAGTATTTACTCCCAAAAGACACTACTTGTCAATGATCTCCATCCAGACATTGAGCCATTGACCACTACTCTCTGAGTACAATCTTCCAACTAGTTCCTCACCCATCAAACAGTCCACTCATCAAACCCATGTATTTCCAATTTGGAGAGAATGATGATGTGGGATATTGTGTCAAAGGCCTTACTGAAGTCCAGATGACATCAGTGGCTCTTTCTTTGTCTACTGATGCAGTTACAACATCATAAAAGGCCACAAGGTTGGTCAGGCAGGACTTGCTCTTGGTGAAGCCATGGTCATTATCCCATATCACTTCCCTGTCTTCCACGTGCCTTAAAATAGTTTCCAGAAGGATCTGCTCAATGATCATCCCCAGCATAGAGGTGAGGCTAACAGGTCCAGTAGTCCCCTGGATCATCCTTTCTACCCTTCTTAAAATTGATTGCAATATTGCCTCTTCCACCACTCACCAGGAACTTCACTTGACCACTATGACTTCCAATATCATCAAGAGTGGCTTGGCAACTATTCCCATGGAAATAAATAGGAGGTGTTATTCTCAGAGAGACCTATGTACATGAGCTAAGAACTAGGAAATCTTCCTTTTCTCCAGTCTGATAGATACTATGGAAACATTGTTTTTATGATACTGGATCCAATATCAGTAGCTTTTCACTATAAGTCTTCATGACAGTGAACAGGAAACAACGAAGAAAATTCTCAACTGAGGATGAAATGGAATAGATAAAGCTCTGGATTCAGTTTGAGCATTATCAACAGGGTCTAAGGCAGAATGTAATTACATTTACAAATAACTAAAATAACTGTTTTTTGTTTTATTTTTTGTATATTATCTTCTCAAGATCTCCCTTTTCCAAAATAATACTTGAGCAGAATGCCCTAAAAAACATTTTGGATTTTCATAAGTACTTTTTTTTTTTTTAATGATTTTTTTTTTTACTTTTTGTTTAAGTTAAGGACAGTTTCTTTCATTTTTATCTATTTGAACTTGTGCTTTAATGATATTCTTTCAGTGAAATTTTTGCCAAAATAATGCTGCAAATTAACAGTTTGATGTTGCATTCATGCTTAAATTACTACATAATGCATCAATAAAACACAGAAGCTTCTTGCAAATGAAAACATGCTTTTTTTTGTGTGTGCCCTACTGTACACTTAGGGACCTTTTTATGTATGCCTGAGAAAAAAAAGACTATGCTTGATATGAGAACGTTTTACACAAACAGGAAAATACTTGTATGCATATCCATATGCACACAGGTTACTCAGAATGTACTGCCTCCCATTTATTTCCATGGCAACCACAACATATACAACAAGCAGAATAACACTATTTGATAGAGCAAATTCCCAGCTACAAAAGGCTATTTTTCAATGTAATCACCACCATTAGCTATGTATTTTCACCAGCAATAAACAAGACCCTGCATGCCACACATAAAAACCTGCACCAGCAGAGTTGACACACTGTTTCACAGCTGCTGTGAGTTTTGTTGCTAGGAAAACATTGCCTATTCAGTCCATTGAGACATAAGTTAGAAGGTGCCAAATCTAGACTATTCAGTGGGCATGTGTACAATTACATAATTGTATAGTTACACAATTATACAGTCAATAAGTAAACAGGTTAAACAGATGTTTTGTATGAAAGATTATCATGATAGAAAGATGATCTATGATAAATAGAAAACACCAATGTTGAGGGTTTACAGTAAACTCCACAAAGGAGTGATCTCCAGAGAAAGAGATACTGCCTTAGTGGCAGTCAGCCCTTAAATGAGATCTGGAAGAGGTGGACAGAGTTGTAAAGGATCTGTCCTAGGGGGTTCTTCCAAGTCCGCCTTAGTAATTTCATTCTCTTGTTTAACCAGGTCTGTTGTTTCAATAGATGATAACCTAGTACCTGAAATATTACGGAACTGAGGGACTGGGGAATGCAATAATGGTCTTTTCCCCGTCAATATACTGAGCTCATGCTCAAGTTTTTCAATCCGATCTTTTAATAATTTATTTTCATGCTCTAAAGTATTTGATCTAATTTCTGCCTGACTTAAAGGAGTTAATAGCAGCCATGCTATTGTGGATGCAGCTAATCGTCTTTCTTTTGCAGTCAAGATGTCCTTGTATAAACCTTTAAAATATTCTGCTAGGCAGAACAGGGAAACATTGTCCGCAACTCACAATGGACCCCACTGTTCAATTATGGTAGCAATTTGAAAATAAGGGGAACCCATAAATCCCAGGATCTGCCCTGGGAGCATTTTCCCTAGGGGATGAGCGTTCTACCCCTTGATCCACTCGAACATGCTCCAAAGGAAAGACATTATAGTTGTGTATGGAAGATTGGTAATCACAGCCTGAACCACTGATTAATCAGCTGAGGCAAGTGTTGGGTCAGCTACGGCAGCACAGGTGAGAGTAATGTAGCTGTTCTCCTGGAAGGGGTGGAGCTCGACTCCACCTCATCTGAGACCTCATTTAAGAGCTGACCTTCACTGAGGCAGCATCTCTTGAAGATCGCTCTTCAGTGAAGACTGCCCTGGCTCCCTCAGCAAAAGCATCACCACTGGTGAGTTTCCCTCTTGCTTATAACCTTTGTAAGTTTATTACCATCTTTGCTAACATCTGTATATTTACCACCTATACAAGTTGTGACTCCTGCCTGGCTAGCCAAATGTACAGTTGGAATAATATAAGTATAGTTATGTATAGTTGGAAATAAATGCCAGAGGATATCTAAGGAAAAGACTCACCAACTTCAGTCAAGATGGGTGCTCACCAATGTCAAGGCTCACCACAAGAACTCCACAAAGGAGCAATCTTCAGAAAGAGAAGCTACCTTAATAGTGGGTCAGCCCTTGAACTCCACCTCTACTAGATCCCATTTAAGTCCAGTCAAACTCCACCCATTCTGGTAGCACAGCTGAATTCATCTGTGCTCCTGCAGCTGACTCATTGCTTGCCTCAGATAGTTAATCAAAGGTTCAGGCTATGATCAACAGTTTCCCATACAGTCTGGTAGGACCCACCGGTGGGAAATGCACTCCTGCCTTCAAATTGCTGTGGGGCACGGCTCTATCTTGTTGAGAGAGAAAGGTGGTCTTCCCTGGCCTGATTCTCGAAGTTTCAGCCTTCACCTTAGTCAGCATCATGGTATAGAAAACCTGCTTGTTCGGGTTTGGGGAAATTCAGAAGGATGATCCCTTTCCTATGTAAAGTGCACATCATGTATTACCAGCTGAGGGCTGCATCTTGATCTTTTTCATCTTTGAGGAATTCACAGGTCGCCACTGCATAGACTGCTGTCTTAACTCCAGCTCATAGCAGTGACACCATGTCTCATCACCAGTGCTGATGCAATCCAGGAAACTGTCACCTTCAGCCTCATATTGGTTCAATAGGCCTTGACAAACCTGCATGCTATGTTCTTTCTGTTTCTGTGCGAGCATTCGTGTGATTTGCCAGTCCCAAATTTTGTGATATTCCAATGTTGCCACCATTGTTTCCAACACACTGAAATTGATATTTAGCTCTGTACACAGCTCACAGGTCATAATCCACTGATTCACACAGATGAGCTGATTGAGACGCTATTCATTTCGCAATGTGACAGCTATCCATGGCTGCCTGGAACATGGCTTGCTTTTCGCGTTGCTGTCACCACTGCTGAACTGCACCACCCACCTCTTCACTGTGCTCACAGCCACTGTTTGGTCTCCATTAATGTTCAATGAATATCAATGAGTACAATTTTTTCATTAATGTTCAATGAATATCAATGAGTACAATTTTTTCCCCCCACATGAAGAATTCACCTTTGACTTCACATGCACTTTCATGCCAGATGCCATTTTTTCAGACTGCCCCTCTGCTGCCATCTATCACACAACAACAAAATATTCACCTTCTAGTGTCATACCACCATCTGCCTCTGATGTTGTAGGCCAACATAATAACATAGGAGGCATTACTTTCAGAGTAGCCTTTGTACTCTCAAATCAGCTTCAGTAGTTTAACCTCTAAAAAGCATTAAATGAAAAAAAAATAATCTGAACTTTACACTAATACATTTGAAAAGCTAAATTTAGTCTTTTTGTGATGATGCACTGCTATATCCTAAGTAAATTTGATTTTGTTATCTTTAAACAAGCTGTAAACACATTTTGCAAGAAACTGTATTATACAAGTTAAATATGTTGAATGTTCTTTTCAGTAAAAGAGGTACAGCACATGTGGAAATTTAGGAGATCATAAGTCACTCTTACCTTTTCTAAATCTTCAATTTCAGAGCTGAAATTTTTGTTTTCTTCCATCATCTCCTCCTCTTCAAGAGTTTTCTCATCATCATAATCATGAGCCAGCATTTCAGCAGAAGGGTCAAAGTCATGATCCTCAGACGATAAGGAGCCAACTATTAAAAAAAAAAACATATCTGAATCATTTTTTCTACATCACTATACAAAGTCACATCAGGAAAAAAAAAAAAAAAAGTTACATGAATTTAGCTGGCCTTCCCTTTCCATAATTATAAGGAACAGGCAGTTTTCTCTCTTGCAGCATAATGTAAATACTTGGAAGAATTATCTGAAACTTTATTTCAGTAGTTTAGGAAGTACAATCTCAAACAAGTATTTTTCTAGCTAAAAGATTGTTCAAAGCATCCTTGAAATTATAATTAAGGCATACATATCACAAGATTTCTGATGCTACAAGAATGCCAACTTTACCTCACAAATCAAGAGGCTGTGATTTAAAGTCTTTGATTCTACTTATGATTTATACAGTAACTAAGCTAGTTTATTCTACTGGTAAATGATTAACTTCAGTTTATGAATCAATTTCCTTACAGCAAAATAAACAGTGAGACTCAGTTCAGATTAGTTTACTGTCACAGGTGGGATGTTTTACTAAAACTCGCTTAACTCTCAGCATTTGATCTAGAAAGAAAAAATAAACATGGCAGAGCCTCAAAAAAAAAAAAAAAAAAAAGGAAAATATACTGGAAATAACTAAATGCTTCTAAAGAATCACATTAATTAACAAGTCATTATGACAGCTTTATGGTCCAGTAGACACTTTTGCACTACTCAAGAGGATACTTGCAAATCATTAGGAAGTACTGCTATTTTAACCTAACAGTTGAAAGAAATACCCTTATCATTAGATTCAAAAAGTTTAAAAGATGCAAACATTCTGCACCACAAAGCCAGCAATCTACAATGAAAGTTACTGAAATATGGGGTTGACGTGTTCTTTAATGTTTATCTTTCTCAATCCTGAAAGCCTTAAAAAACAGTAAACAAATTAGGATATTTTCTTTTAACTTCTAGTTTCCTCTTCTAGTTCTTACATACTATTGTTCTGCTGCAATCCTTGGCTTACTAGCAGCTGGTTTATTAAAAATTATTTCCACGTGACTTTTTTTTTTTTTTTTTTTTGGAGCATCAAGGAAATTCCTACAAATTTACAACCCCCTTCTTACAAAAAAGAAGAAAGCAGTATCCCTCATCACATTACTTACAGCCTTCAGAAACACTAGTATATGTTAACACCCACAAATCTTAAAGCATCTAATTATTTTTTCAGTGATTATGTTAAGTGTTCATTTCTTAAATGCAAGTAATTAAGCTTTGTCTATTTAGCTTGTTTAAGACAGTACCAAGCAAGTACCATACCATGCAAAAATACTCAGGCTTAAAACACTTTTCATTCACATGCTCTTAATATTATGGTCTCACGTAGCTCTCAGCATAGCTGATAATACTACTTAAATTACAATAATTACACATCAAATTTTTCTGCTGTTGGCTATTACATCCTGATCCCACAGCTTTTCAAGAACCATGAGCTATCTTAATGTAGTGTGTGTATATATATTAATGTTTCTAATTGTTCTAATTCATTTTGAATAACTGAAGTGGATGGTCTACAAAACTCTCATATAAAATGATATACTCAGTGGCACTCGATATCCAATTTAAAACTGTATTCAAGTCATATGAACTCGTTGAATTTAGTAAGAGCAGTTAAAAAGAACAGTTAATACAGAAAGCAGTTGCACCAAAGTGAATGCACTCAAATACTTACCCTCAAATATTTATCCATAAGTAGCCCTATTAATGTTAAACAGACTCACTTGTGTGAAGTATTCCAATGAACCTTCACAGAGCTTCAAGCCTTAATGGTTGTATATAATTGTGATTTGCAACATTTGCTGATATTATCAAGAAATAAAAAATTCATACAAGCCCATAATTATCAGCATCAAGCAACTCCCTCTCTCCTGATTTAAAAGCACTACAAAACTTTGCCTTCATTTTGTGCTCCAAGCAGCCAATTATTAATTGGGACTGGAGCTAAGAGAAGGAACTCCACAGCACATGCAGGTGATACATTAGGTGACCATGAAGTATTAGAAAAACTACAAAGCAAGAACATACAGCTGTGTAGAGGAATTGGAGAGAGCACAGCATGCAGGTAGGATGCCAGGCAAGAGCTGGCAATGACAAACCTGGACTCGAACTCCCAAAGGATGCCTGCAGGAAAAGTAGAGCCAGGTGAAGCATGAAGTTCTTGTAGTCTGGAACAAGGCTCCTCACCCCACAGCATGTAGGGTTCACCATTTTACATCCCCTCCCCTTTGTCACCAGAGCTTCCCCCTTCTCCCACCATTCTTTTTCCACTGCCATCCCCACACTGGCTGCTGGCATTACCCCAGCCCCTATATCTCTCACTCTGCTTATCCCGCCATCCCACTTACCCTTTCCTATTCCTCCTTCCCTCATCCACTCTCTGTCATTACGCTTTTCTCCTCCTTTAGTAAAATCCAACCACGAGCCGCAATCGGACTGACCCAGTGTTCCTCCGCCCTCCATTCTCAGCGGGACATGGCAGCAGCAAACAGCAATAAATGCAGACCGACTGGCCGCCGCCTCTTTTCCACTCCTAGTCCAAGGCTTGCTCATTCTCCCGCCCGCCAAGCACTTCTCCATAGCGCTGCAGTAGCAGCCGGTCCAGTTCAAACCCCAGCACAGCCGCCACGTCCCCTTCCGCGGCCTGTCGGCCACCCGCAGCCTCCGAACCCGACACCCGCACTGCACGGCGCCTGTCGTGCGGCCTAATCTTGTAGGCACCTGGAGCCGGTGGCTCCGACGGCCACCCTCCTAGTACCCCGCGCCCTTAGCCCACCCTAGAAGTGCCTTACGTGGACGTGGAAAACCAGACGGTAGCGGAACCCCTGAGAGAAACCGCGCGAACTCCGACTCCCCAATCCTATTTCCCCGCTCACCTCCGCCATATTTGGACAATCAGGTTGAGCAACAGCGCTAGCAACGAGTGCCCGGATGAGGCCGCTAAACCAATGGCAGTCGCCGAGTCGGAGCCGGCCGGGGAGGAACCAGAGAAGCTGGCGGGACGGATGGGATGGAGGAAGAGGCGTCACAGTGTCATCCCGGGACCCCACCTCCAACGGCACCTCATTTGCTGAGGGCGCTTTGCTCGTCCTGGATTTGCCCAGCGCTGAGGGGGCACTCGGCACAGGCCTAAAAGCTGAGGGTCTTTCATGGTTTTATGATTTTTTGTTATTGGTATTTCACATCATAACATCATGTAGATGACCGGGAGTTAAAAGAGTTCCAGTTCCATGGACTACCAATTTTTCAGGTACTCAGTTCTCAGAAGAGAAGACCTACGTACCACAGAGAACTTTTAACTTCTGTTTCCCTTTGAGAAGGAAAGAAAATTGTTTGCAGATCACAACATATCCCCCCCCCCCCCCTTTTTTTTTTTCTTTTTTTTTTTCCCTTTCTGCTTCTCTCTGCAGTGTGTGTTCTGCCTAGCTATCTCACTTTCAGCATTCAGAGTAAGGCCTTTGTTTTTTTGGACACTCATTTTATTTTATTTATTAGCCTCATTTTTAATTATATTGCATTTTATAGAGTTTTCTTGCATTCCAATATTGTATTTAGTAAATTAATATTCCACTGCCACTGTTTTATTTTTAGGCCCATCACCCTACTCCTTTCCCTTTTTCCCCCTTCCCTAGTGCATGGCTCTGTGGGTCCCCCACCCTATTAGTCACATAACAGGGCCAAACTGACCCATAAGCTGTTGACATTTTTGGTGGAGGATGCAGGCATAATTCACCTTGGCTGTGAAAAGATGCACTTCTAGAACAAATTTCTCAGTGCTGTTGGAGAGCTTCATTAGAAAGCTAATCTGCACTGCAGGTGCTGTACTGAAAACAAGGCCATGAAGTCCAGGTGGACTGCCATTATTCTGGGATATTGTCAATAGTTTACAGGCTGGTTTGACCTGGTTCCGTGACTAATGGGGTGGGGGGGACACACAGACCCACACTCCAGGAAACAGAAAAAGGGAAAAATGGGAAAAAGGTAGGGAGATGGGCCTTAAAACAAAACAGCAGCAACAATCTGAGGAGAAACAAACTAATTTACTAAACAAGATAAGGGAATTCAAGATAACACACTATAAATCATAATACACTAGAATTAGAGCTAATAAATCGAATACTGCTATGTAGTTCTTCTCTTCTGAGAACCGGATACCTGGAACTATCCACAGTCCATGGAAATGTAGCATTAATATTTTAACTCCCAGTACACTGCACAATATTAAGATGACTAAAACCAATAATCAAAAATCATAAAACCATGACATCCCACGTAACTACATCATGCTTAATATATATACAAGCAAAGAATAATTAACAAGCATTAGCCACACGCACACACAAACCTATATATACACACATATATATAGATGGAATTAATGACTACACTCCCCCAACATCAAATTCCCTTGTGGTATACACTGAACATCCCCATTTTTCTGCATCACCCACCAAGTGGACCCAGGTCCATGGGCGAAAACAGTTCCATGTAGAGGTTTCCCCTTCCTAGAGGCTGGAAAGACCCAAACTGCTTTTCCCAACATGCTATTAATATGTACTATGCCTAGATCTCTGAAGTCCCTCCCAAGCCTCTCCACACCCCCTATCACTCAGTATTCTCTGGCTTCAGGGAAGGCTTCATCGAAATATGACAAATACAAATACTGAATGAAATGATGAGTAGTACATTCAGGGAGATTAACAATGTGATCAGATGAACATTCAAAAAATGAATAAATGATTCAAAGGAGAGACTGGGAGCCTGCTTAAAAACCACAAGTTCAGTAAAAATTGCAGCTCCCTCTGAACACAAGTTTAAAAAAGAAAGCAGGATCTTTTTTTCCCCTCATTACAGAAGCAAGATAAGAGTGCTCAAAGTTTATAAATATCCCAGAATACTGACAGTCCACATGGAATTTCAAGGTCAAATTCTTCAGTGAGCAACTGCAGAAGAAATAAAACTCCCCTAACAAGGCAAACAAAGCTCTCCAAGAGCAGAGAAGTTCAATCTAAAAGCTAAAAAACAGTTCCTCCATGGCATCTCCATGTCATGGTTTTGGTGTTGTTGCTGTCAATATTCTACATCATAACATCATGTGCAGTATGAATCATTAATTGAGGGTATAAATAGTGAAATCATGTACAAAGGAAAAAGGGTTAAAGAGAAGTAAGTTTATGTTTATAACTGAACGAAACAGATTGCTAAGGGAAAGTTATATGGTATTAAAGGTGTCTGAATGGGACAAACTGTTTTGATGGTATAAGAAAGTGTAATCAAGGGTATATGAAAGTGTAATAGAAGGTATGTGGAAGTGTAATAGAGGGTATGTGGAAGAGTGGAAGGTTCATTCTCCAGTTACGTGGAATGGAAGCGTCCCGAGTACTCAGCTCACAGAGGAGAACTACATATCCCAGAGAATGTGTACATATATAATTTGCTGGAAAGCTGGAATGCCCTCTTCTTCTTCTCTCGCTCACTGCGTGCCAGCTCTGTCATCGCTGCGCTTCAGCCCTATCGCCGAGAGGAAACAGTAGGCCTCCCGGTTTTCAGGGATTTATTCTCTCTCACATGTTTGATTTATTAGCCTCAATTATATTGTACTATATTGTGTTATCTTGTATTCCAATATCATATTTAGTAAAATAAGTTTCCTCCTTAGATTGCTGTCACTGTTTTTGTCCATTCCCCTCTTTCCCTTCATTTCTGGGGCGGTGGCCCCTGTCACGGGCACAGGTAGAATGTTTCTCTCTGAAATATCTCCTTCATCTCCCCATTTCTCTCCTCCACCCCATTACTCTCCTCTCCTCTCCTCTCCTCACCTCTCTTCTCCTCTTTTCTACTCCATTTCTCTCTTCCACCCCATTTCTCTCCTCTCCCCTCCTCTCCCCTCCTCTCCCCTCCTCTCCTCTCCTCTCCTCTCCTCACCTCTCCTCTCCTCTCCTCTCTTCTCCTCTTTTCAACTCCATTTCTCTCTTCCACCCCATTTCTCTCCTCTCTCCTCTCCTCTCCTCTCCTCTCCTCTCCTCTCCTCTCCTCTCCTCTCCTCTCCTCTCCTCTCCTCTCCTCTCCTCTCCTCTCCTCTCCTCTCCTCTCCTCTCCTCTCCTCTCCTCTCCTCTCCTCTCCTCTCCTCAAACACATTCCTCTCCACTTCTCTCCTTTCCTCCACCCCATTCTTCTACACTCCTCTCCTCTCCTCTCCTCTCCTCTCCTCTCCTCTCCTCTCCTCTCCTCTCCTCTCCTCTCCTCTCCTCTCCTCTCCTCTCCTCTCCTCAAACACATTCCTCTCCTCTCCTCTCCTCTCCTCTCCTCTCCTCTCCTCTCCTCTCCTCTCCTCAAACACATTCCTCTCCACTTCACTCCTTTCCTCCATACCATTCTTCTCCTCTCCTCTCCTCAAACACATTCCTCTCCTCTCCTCTCCTCTCCTCTCCTCTCCTCTCCTCTCCTCTCCTCTCCTCTCCTCTCCTCTCCTCTCCTCTCCTCTCCTCTCCTCTCCTCTCCTCAAACACATTCCTCTCCACTTCACTCCTTTCCTCCACACCATTCTTCTCCTCTCCTCTCCTCTCCTCTCCTCTCCTCTCCTCTCCTCTCCTCTCCTCTCCTCTCCTCTCCTCTCCTCTCCTCTCCTCTCCTCAAACACATTCCTCTCCACTTCTCTCCTTTCCTCCACACCATTCATCACCTCTCCTCTCCTCTCCTCTCCTCTCCTCTCCTCTCCCCTCCTCTCCCCTCCTCTCCCCTCCTCTCCTCTCCTCACCTCTCCTCTCCTCTCCTCTCTTCTCCTCTTTTCAACTCCATTTCTCTCTTCCACCCCATTTCTCTCCTCTCCCCTCTCTCCCCTCCTCTCCTCTCCTCTCCTCTCCTCTCCTCTCCTCTCCTCTCCTCTCCTCTCCTCTCCTCTCCTCTCCTCTCCTCTCCTCTCCTCTCCTCTTTTCTACTCCATTTCTCTCCTCTCCCCTCCTCTCCCCTCCTCTCCCCTCCTCTCCTCTCCTCTCCTCTCCTCTCCTCTCCTCTCCTCTCCTCTCCTCTCCTCTCCTCTCCTCTCCTCTCCTCTCCTCTCCTCTCCTCTCCTGTCCTCTCCTCTCCTCTCCTCTCCTCTCCTCTCCTCTCCTCTCCTCTCCTCTTCTCTCCTCTCCTCTCCTCTCCCCTCCTCTCCTCTCCTCTCCTCTCCTCTCCTCAAACACATTCCTCTCCCTCTCCTCTCCTCTCCTCTCCTCTCCTCTCCTCTCCTCTCCTCTCCTCTCCTCTCCTCTCCTCTCCTCTCCTCTCCTCAAACACATT